>NC_084732.1:22459701-22567201 GCF_033978785.1 Entelurus aequoreus
ATATATATATATATATATATATATATATATATATATATATATATATATATATATATATATATATATATATACATTAAGTCAGAAAAAAACACAGAGGCTATTTCATCCCTGCTCTTCAGGGGAGTTTTAAAGGCCTATTGAATTTTTTTTATTATTATTTAAACGGGAATAGCAGATCCATTCTATGTGTCATACTTGATCATTTCGCGATATTGCCATATTTTTGCTGAAAGGATTTAGTAGAGAAAATCGACGATAAAGTTCGCAACTTTTGCTCGCTGATTAAAAAAAGCCTTGCCTGTACCGGAAGTAGCGTGACGTCACAGGAGCTAGTATTCCTCACAATTCCCCGTTGTTTACAATGGAGCGAGAGAGATTCGGACCGAGAAAGTGACGATTACCCCATTAATTTGAGCGAGGATGAAAGATTCGTAGATGAGGAACGTTACAGTGAAGGACTTGAGAGGCAGTGATGGACGTATCTTTTTTCGCTCTGACCGTAACTTAGGTACAAGCTGGCTCATTGGATTCCACACTCTCCTTTTTCTATTGTGGATCACGGATTTGTATTTTAAACCACCTCGGATACTATATCCTCTTGAAAATGAGAGTCGAGAACGCGAAATGGACATTCAGTGCCTTTTATCTCCATGACAATACATCGGCGAAATGCTTTAGCTACGAGCTAACGTGATAGCATCGTGCTTTAACTGCATATAGAAACAAAAAAAATAAACCCCTGACTGGAAGGATAGATAGAAAATCAACAATACTATTAAACCGTGGACATGTAAATACACGGTTAATGCTTTCCAGGCTGGCGAAGGTTAACAATGCTGTGCTAACGACGCCATTGAAGTTAACTTATCAACTTAGCAACCGGACCGCACAGAGCTATGCTAAAAACATTAGCTCTCCACCTACGCCAGCCAGCCCTCATCTGCTCATCAACACCCGTGCTCACCTGCGTTCCAGCGATCGGCAGAAGGACGAAGGACTTCACCCGATGCGTTTGGCGGCCCGGAGACGTAGGAAGTCAAGGTGAGGTTGGCGGCTAGCGCGTCTGCTCTCCAACAAAGTCCTCCTGGTTGTGTTGCTGTAGTCCACTGCTAATACACCGATCCCACCTACAACTTTCTTCTTTGCAGCCTTCATTGTTCATTAAACAAATTGCAAAAGATGTCCAGAATACTGTGGAATTATGAAATGAAAACAGAGCTTTTTGTATAGGATTCTACGGGGTACCATAACTTCCGTTACTCTGACTCCGTCACGCGCATACGTCATCATACCGCGACGTTTCAGCCGGATATTTCCTGGGAAATTTTAAATGTCACTTTATAAGTTAACCCGGCCGTATTGGCATGTGTTGCAATGTTAAGATTTCATCATTGATATATAAACTATCAGACTGCGTGGTCGGTAGTAGTGGGTTTCAGCAGGCCTTTAACTCCCGGGCTAGACCAACCGAACTGTTCAGATTTTTTTCATAAACTGTTCCATACCTTATGATCATCCTGAGGTCCAAAACAGACGCCATACCTTATTGTTGCCTCCAGAAATAAGGAGTGTCCTAAATTTTTCACATGTTTTTTTTGATGGTTATTTTTTTATAACAGGTTGCTGTCAAGACCCACATACCAAGCCTTTCTTTGGTAATGTCATAAAAACAGACATGTATGCAGGTAAAAGGGCTTATGGAACATCCTATCGCTGTTTTCACTCCTATGTTCCATAGCATACCACCATCATAAATCAGCCTTTTATCATCGGAGTGCAAAATGGCAAACATTCAACTAGGAGTGGAAAATCAAACCCAGGATGTCCACGCCGGTTGCCGCTCCAGCTTTAAAAAAAAAGAAAAAAAAAGTTATTGAGTCTCCATTGAACATTATAAGTATACTTCACACTCGAAATGGAAAGTACAGCCTGGCTGCCAAAGGCTGGCCGATCCAGCAGGACGCTTTGATATCTTTGCTCATTTTTCTTTGATGCTCCCCAATGCGAGATATGCAGCGATATTTTACTAAATCAAAGACGGCCTTTCTTTCAACAGCTGCAGAGAATTTAAGATGAATGGAAACAGTTGTCTCTCGCAAAAAACACACTAAAGAAAGAAAAAAAAGAACTGCACCTTGAGGAGAAAGTGATGTTTTCATGTCTGGTGAAACGCCATACCCTTAAAAATGGCTTTTATTTAGTGCTTGGGAGGGGAACATGTTTTGAAATGGGGAAACAAGAACATTTCCTACTTCTTGTATGGTATATATTGTTAAAATCCAATCCAATCCACTTTATTTATATAGCACATTTAAACAAAGACTGTTTTCTTCGAATGAGTAATCAGCATCTGCCCTGGATGTTCTCAACTCCTGTTTCCATGCCAGTGTTGTATAAAGCAGCCTAGTGCCAATACTAACATATCTTTGGTGGTTTAATGGTACATGTTTCTGAGGGGCTGTGTGTGTAAAAACTAAGCCAAAACAATGAATGCGTAATCGGTAACCTAGTACATGTTGGACACAGGAAGTAAACAAAAGCTAAATGAAAGAGACAGGGTAAGGTTAAATAAACTTCAATCTTCTGACTCCTTTGTCGGACATGTTGAATTGTGCATGGGTAAAATGTGATGTCCTTCAATGTAACTTAGTTATGCATGTTCGAAATAAACTAAAACCAAAACTGGAGTGACTCAACAGCGCCTCTGCTGGGTACAGAAAAATAGTGCACTTAAATTCCCCTCCTCATCTTCCCGACACCAAAAATCAACAATCAATGCAACAAATACACATACTGTATACAGATAAAACAATCAATAATGTACTTTCAGAGTGACAATCATTGGTACCTTAATCTTAATCTTTAATCTTTCTGTGTCAGGCTCAGATATAGTGAAACAGTAAAGCTACGGGACTGGTCTAAAAAATAGAGTTGCCTTCTTTTTTTGTTTATTTTTGTATTTTCTTTTTTTTTGGGGTGTGTTTTATTTTGTTTATTTAGTTTTTTATTTGTTTCTGTTTTTATGTCATTCATGGATATTAATCTGTCATTTTTTCTGCCACTTATTTATATATATTGATGCTATGTGTTTTTTTACAAAGTAATGTCAACACTACAGATTGCACACTCTTTAACTTCAAAACATTTCAGCACTTTGTATATCAGGCTCTGAAATTAAGTCGTTTAAGAATGTTGGGAAAGGCATCTGAGTTTTAAATCACGGTTCCCCAATTTTGTATTTATTTAATTTTGCTATATTATTTACATGCATCATTCTTGTTCTTGACCTACGGTATGTTTGTAATTCATCAAGTAATATAAACAAGGATCTCAAACAATTTATTTAAAATTGTTTGAGGGTGCATCGCGAATATTAGCATCATGACTGTGACAGACGGTTAGCATTTACACTACACAATGAGTTAGTATTGAATTACATTTGAGGAAAGTGAAGCAAACATTATTGAAAATCAATAAATTAAATACTTAAAAATAATTTCAAATGTTATTAAAAATTAAAAAAATAAATTATATATATATATATATATATATATATATATATATATATATATATATATATATATATATATATATATATATATATATACATATATTTTTTTCAATAATGTTTTCTTCACTTTTTTCAAATGCAATTTAATACTAACTCATTCTGTAGTGTAAATACTAATTAAATAAAAGTGAAGCAAACGTTATTGAAGACAAAAAATAAAATAATTAAAAATAATTAAACATATTATTTAAACAATTTAATAATTAAAAAAAATAAAATAAAACATATATATATATATTTTAATTAATTATTGTTAAATATTTATTTTTATTTTTCAGTAATGTTTTCTTCACTTTCTTCAAATGTAATTTAATACTAACTCACTATGTAGTGTAAATACTAATTAAATAAAAGTGAAGCAAACATTATTAAAGACATAAAGCAAAATACTTAAAAATAATTAAAAATGTTGTGTAACATTTGGAAATATATATATATATATATATATATATATATATATATATATATATATATATATATATATATATATATATATATATACACAATTTAAATTATTGTTAAATATTTATTTTTCAATGTTTTCTTCACTTTCTTCAAATGTAATGTAATACTAACTCACTCTGTAGTGTAAATATGAATTAAATAAAAGTGAAGCAAACATTATTAAAGACATAAAATAAAATACTTGAAAATAATTAAAAATGTTATTTAAAAATGTAAAATATATATATTTTTTATTTTTATTTTTTAAATTTTTTTATTATTGTTAAATATTGATTTTTCAATAATGTTTTCTTCACTTTCTTCAAATGTAATTTAATACTAATTCACTCTGTAGTGTAAATACTAATTGTCCATCATAGCCATGGTAATATTTGCGATTATCGTGAACGCTGGACTGTGTTTTGAGTGACAGCAGAGGCATTGACGTTGAGCCTGCTATAAGACCGCCCGTATCCTTTTACACTGTTGCTAGAAGCGCAGGCCGGCTGCAAAGGGCCTCTCCCAGGGAAAGCTTTCACTCTGACCGTTTGTCTTCATCAATCAACTTGCGCTTGTTGACCCAGCAACATGATGTCAATATTCATGTCATGCATACCCTCAATGGGGTCCAGGCAGGGCGCTGTCTGTCCTCTCAGTGGGCGTTTCCTGTGCTGATGCATTGTGGGAAATCTCTAGCTTCCTTTTTTCCGCGTTTCTTTAAATGCGGCCGTAAACACCCCCGTGCTGTTTGCTTTGCTTTGTCATAGCTCATCCACTTACGTGTTTTCCTTGCTTGTGATGATCCCCGCTTTACTCGCCGCACCAAATGTAGCGTTTGATCAGCGGCACAGATAAGTGGCGGCGCCCGCTCAGATCAGCACATTAGTATCTCATTTGAAAGAATGGTGTCAGCGTGTTGACAAGCTTGTGTTAAGTCGCTGGCTTCTAAAGGGAAAACATAAAATAAAGAGGGGGGAAAAAACATGTTTAAAGCGGATAAATGCCTTAGGACCCCATCTGTCTATCTCATTGTCACGATTGTAGTTTATTTCGGGTGATTGTGAAAACCTCCTTTAAACAGGCTTTCGGGATGTTAGTTTGTTAGCCCCCCTCCCGTGATGGTAATGTTATCCCTGCCTACATTTCATCACTCCTTTTGAGTACCACATAGGACCCTGGGAATGATATTCCAAGCATCTACATTAGGTTATTCGAATTGCGGCCGAAGGGCCTAATCCATCCTGGGAATGACACCATACTGACCCCAAAAATTAGGAGACAAACATTTTTGCAGCAAATTCCGAAAAACACTACAGTGCTCCTGTTGTATAAAGGAACTTGGAGCACTGTAAATCCATCGGCCTTGACATTGTACACATAGAAACATGGACACGGGGGTCCAAAATTGTGATTTACATAACTAAGGCGTTCCACAAGGCACCCCTTTAAGTCCTCTCCTTTTACAATTGTTTTTCGTAATGTGATTTATGTAACTAAGGTGTTGCTACATTTTGGTTACTTCGGATGCAGTCAGTAGTCATTTGTTCAACTTCTTTAGTTATACTAAGTGGTGTGCCGTCAGGGCCAGCAAGGCCTTTTCTGCTGCCCTAACATAACCAAAAATCATGATCATAAGTATTATTTTTAAATTTACTTTCCCTAAATATCTAAAAGTATTCATATTCTCTTCATGTCATTTTAGGCTCCTCCCAGTGCTGTTGTTTTCAGGTTAGAGTTTTTATCCAATCCGAATTCAGCTAGCTTATGTTGCCATGCTGTACCAAATCTGCCCGGGGCCTTTAGAATCAACAATGTCTGTGCACCGTAAGTGAATGGGCACACACAGTTGATAGATAATTGCGATAGCCAATCAGGTCGCAAGTTGTTGACAGTAGCCTATCCAGGTAGCCTGATGTTAACAAGACTGTGATTGGATACTCACTTGTCATTCCAAAGTGAGTATCCATTCGAAAGTTGCAACTTAGCAGACAGCAGGAAGTATTGACCCACAAAGAAGGAGAACAAAACGTTGATTGTAGGTGACAAATATATATTTTCAAAGTTATTTTCAAGAAGGATTGTGGGGAGGCGTCGCCGGCAGACCAACAGCGAGGCAGGGCACGCCGGGGCCCACTCCAAGATGGCGGCGAGGAGGCGTGGCTGGCGGGCCAGCGGCGAGGCGGGGCGCGCCGGGATCGAAGCCGTAAATAATATCAGGTGCATGGATCGCCCACCTGGGCACAATCATATAATCTCCTCGCAATGTGTAAAAGGGCAGCAGCAGAGAACGAAGGGGCAGAAAGAGTTGGAGAGTCCACAGCACATGCAGCGCGCATGAGACGGAGAGCCAGAAGAAGACAGACTGGGCAAACTGAAAAGGGAACCGAAGAGCGAGCAGAGGAGGAAGGAGCTGAAAAGCGACCCGACCAGAGACTGCGTATTTATTGAAAAATAAAGAAAGTCAAACCTGCTCGACATAATGTCAATCCTTGGTGGTCCATGGAACCCGCACGACAGCAACAGACTGTCACAAGGATATTTAAAGAGAAACTACATCTTGTGAGACGATGTCGGCGATGAAATTGGGAAATGCTTGCCATTTCCACTCATATAAGCCGACTACGAGCGGTATTACTGGCTTATACGACGTTGAATGGGTTCTACAAATTGTGCGTTCAAATATTTTATTTCTTTATTTTTTCATGTTTAATGTTTTTTGCAATTTTTATTTTTTGACAGTACCACATAAGATATATTTTAATTGCTGATGCGGGTTTATTGATTTTTAAATGCGCCAGAATATAACCCGTTTTGTATGCTGTTGAAGTGATTCAATTCTCACTAGTGTGTAAATGTGTTCCTAGATAGTATTTCTCCAGCAATTGTCATGTGGTGACATAAATTATGGTACTTTGAGAGGTAATCATTGAAGTTGGACATCACTGAAGGCCTAGGTGGGAAACGCACGGCCCGCCACTGGTTATAGTGAAGTGAAGTGAAGTGAATTACATTTATATAGCGCTTTTTCTCAAGTGACTCAAAGCGCTTTACATTGTGAAACCCAATATCTAAGTTACATTTAAACCGGTGTGGGTGGCACTGGGAGCAGGTGGGTAAAGTGTCTTGCCCAAGGACACAACGGCAGTGACTAGGATGGCGGAAGCGGGGATCGAACCTGCAACCCTCAAGTTGCTGGCACGGCCGCTCTACCAACCGAGCTATACCGTCCCGTTATACTAGTGGTGTTCTATTTTAGGTCCTTTCATTTTCATCATTTGGGCTATGTAAGTTCAGTTAAAAAAATGGTTTTATTTATTTATTTTTGCAGCAGGTTCTTAAAAACTGAAGAGCGCTCCTGTAACTCTGGCAAAAGAAATATACCAAACAAAATCTAGTCTACAGTAGAGGATGTCGGTCCTCTGAAATATACAAAATAAGACTAATAGAGAAAGAAGAAGTCCGACTCCCCGGTCTTTACCTTTCTGGAAATGTGGCCCCCAAAACAATTCAGTTTAACGTCCCTGCTCTACAACAAGGCTGTGCCACTGGCGGTCCACAGAACAAAGCCGGCACAGGACTGATGTCACACCAACTCAAAACCTGGAAGCAACTAACATTTTTGCAGCATATTCCTAAACACAGCACAGCACTCCTAACTATTAATCATGAGAACTAGTCCTCTGCAGTGGACATTTGTTTATGTAGAGGATTTTTTACTTGCAATACAGATAGGTTCTTAAAAACAGCAGAGTACTCCTGTCATATACAGGATCGTTGACCAAATGAAACAAACCGCTGGTATTTTAATCTTTTAAAATTACAGGAATTTGGGGAAGTGAACTTTTTAAGGTATGGCACAGCCTTGCATTGACATTATACACAACATGAGAATAAAAGTTAGGGAAAAAGTCTACAATGTATGTATTTGATTGGCTAAACCAGTGGTTCCAAACCTTTTTGCCCTTGGGACCCAACTTTTCCATTACAGAGGGGCCCGGGGCCAACTCAAATATTAACACTGAATTAGTCATCTTACTCTTTTTAATCATATTTAATAAATATATCTAAATTACTTAAAGCTTGACAGATAAACCTCGTCAAATGACATGAAAGAATGTGTTAATCAAGATTGTTACCAAGGCTTCGGTCAGGCTGATTACAAAATAAGTACTAACCAAATATACTGCAAAAGAAGGGACTACGTAAACTGATGAAAAATACATGTACAAATTTTGCAGTGCTAAAATAAATGGATTATAACCAAATTAATAAATAATAATTGTATTGATAACAATAATATAGACGCTTCTTAAATAAACTGTCACCACTTTTGTCATATTTTTTGCGCCGAAGAACCTTTCTCTGACTTTAGGTCCAGACTGCTTCTGTTTGATATTGTCATTACTGCCACAAGTGGTGGAAAAGTGTATTACAACTGGGTACAGCTCCAGCCCATACGGACCGCAGATGAGAGACAGATATTTTTGGGCAGCCCTGTAGGGGGCACTCACGGTTAAGTTTTCTACTCCTGAACCACTGCACACAAAAACGTGAACATTTGTCAACACATGCATCCTGACTGTACTTTCTGTGGTATTATTTCTCTGATAAATACACCACTTGGTGGCGCTGTTTTTAAACCCTAAAGTTCGACACCACACTAAGGACTGACTTGAAATTTCTCACACAGCTCTATGCGCTCTGCAAAACACCCGCTGTAACTTGAGGGTGCTTAGTCCGATCACCGTAGAATTTGGTACACACGTTTTGGGGAGTGACAAGCACATGTATGTTCAATTTCATCAAGATTGGATAAGAAAATAATGGCCGCCATCAAGCAAAACAGCTTTGCGGGGGCACGGGCAGAACTGAGCAATAATAAATAGTTGAGTTGCTTTTTGTTTAATGATTAGAAAATACTGAGGCTATCTGTAATCCTTTTATGCTGGCATGCAAGCCAAAAAATAAAAAATACATACTAGTGTTGTCCCGATACCAATATTTTGGTACCGGTACCAGTACTAAAATGATGTTGATACTTTTCGGTACTTTTCAATACTTTTCTAAATAAAGAGGGCCACAAAAATTTGCATTTTTGGCTTTATTTTAACAAAAAATCTTAGGGTATATTTACCATATGTTTCTTATTACAAGTTTGTCCTTAAATAAAATATTGAACATACTAGACAACTTGTCTTTTAGTAGTAAGTAAGCAAACAAAGGCTCCTAATTTAGCTGCTGACATATGCAGTAACATATTGTGTCATTTTCCATTCTATTATTTTGTAAAAATGATTAATTAATCAATTAATTATTAAGGACAAGTGGTAGAAAATGAATTATTAATCGACTTGTTCATTTACTGTCAATATCTGCTTGCTTTCTCTTTTAACATGTTCTATCTACACTTCTGTTAAAATGTACTAATCACTTATTCTTCTGTTGTTTGATACTTTACATTAGTTTTGGATGATACCATAAATTTGGGTATCAATACGATACCAAGTCGTTACAGGATCATACATTGGTCATATTCAAAGTCCTCATGTGTCCACGTACATTAACATAATATAATTATTCATTAGTATTGCTAATACAGGTTTACCGTACAACCCTAATACATACATAAAAATAGTCTTACAGCATTTAGTTTACATATTTGTTTGTATTTCTTCACATATCTTTTTTAATGACATTAAACTTGGGCTGCTATAATCCTGTCCACTAAGGGAAGACGGTGGTTGTTGATGTATTAATTGATACACTCCGCCACATCGCAACAACAATGATCCTGTGAGGAAACGGAACTCGAGAGCTGTAAAGGACGATCGGGGACATTGGGATAAAACTGTGCCACCATCTGCTCCGAGACTAACCCAAACCACAAGACAGTAGCCAAGCTCAAGATGGCTGTCAGTTTACCTCAGGAGCGACACGGTGACATGAACGTCTGAGCTTCAGGGATGTCAGCGGTGAGCCTCAACCAATGAATGATTTTTTTTAAAAAAAATTTTTTACTAGCGAGTCTGTTTGATACTTCAAAAAGACGCTTTCTGAGTAAGTAATAATATATGTTGCTAAACTATTCCATTTATGCTCCTACGTCCACATGCTGCAATGGATGAGATCACTCATCAGGTCCCTTAAGTATAACATGTTCTCAGTTGTAGTTTCATGGACACATAACAAAGATCCAGATAAAAGGGGGGGGGGGATGATATTTGCCTCCTTGGAACAGAGTGGGAAACCCAAGGCGGTACGAGAGAAGAACCATTCCCCACGTTTGGCACCGACATGAAAGCAGCTTCACTCAAGTAATGGCACATACAAAAACACATAGACATGCACGTTTATGCAAGGATACCTGCGCACACACACAAACACACACACACGCACGCACACACACACACACACACACACACACACACACACACACACTGAAAGTAGGCCTGTCATGGACACGCAAGGAAGGTTGGAAACAAAACAAAAAAAACAACAACTTTGTGTCGACAGGAGTAAAAAAAAAAAGCAAGAGTTGAAAGGGTTGTTGCATGAGAGAAAGTGGGAGATGAAGGCGTTGGCTCTGTCACAACTCATCATTTTGCACAGGAAAAGGTGCAAGCGAGTGAGCGCTGTCACCGTCCTGCTGAACATAACACACAGGACGGACTCATGGAGAGTCAGGAAGAAAGGGACTGGAAAAACTTTGGATACCAACTGAGGTAACTCGGACCAGACAAGTAGGGAAAGACTTTAAAGACATTTCCCTATATTGGGAAACCCAATTAAGCTTTCAAAAATATGAAAATATAAATAAGCAGATGTATTCTGAAAATGAATATAGAAATATTAAATACCAACTTAAAAAAACATATATATAATTATTAAAATATACAGGACAGGCCAAAAGTTTGGACACACCTTCTCATTCAGTGTGTTTTTTATTTTATTTTCATGACTATTTACACTGTAGATTGTCACTGAAGGCATCAAAACTATGAATGAGCACATGTGGAGTTATGTACTTAACAAAAAAAGGTGAAATAACTGAAAACGTGTTTTATATTCTAGTTTCTTCAAAATAGCCACCATTTGCTCTGGATACTTTTTCGCACACTTTTGGCATTCTCTCCATGAGCTTCAAGAGGTAGTCAACTGAATTGGTTTTCACTTCACAGGTGTGCTTGAAGCTCATTGAGAGAATGCCAAGAGTGTGCAAAGCAGTATTCAGACCAAAGGGTGGCTATTTTTGAAGAAACTAGAATATAAAACATGTTTTCAGTTATTTTACCTTTTTTTGTGTTCATTCATAGTTGTGATGCCTTCAGTGACAATCTACAATGCAAATAGTCATGAAAATAAAGAAAACACGTTGAATGAGGAGGTATGTCCAAACTTTTGGCCTGTACTGTAAATAAATATACATATAAAAGGAAGCAACTCTTATTTTGACCAACATGTTCCAGTTTTTATAATGTCAAAATTAAATTGTACGAATCTTCCAATCAATTGTTTTTAAAGCATTTATCAATACTATTAAAAAATCCATCCAAATAATTATATTAAACACAAAATGTATCATTTATCCATACATTTTTTCAAATTTCTAATCATAAAGTATAATAACAAATGAAATATGTTCATCTTTATCTTTTAACATTGTTTAAAAATACAATCTAAAGAGTCTTTGAAATATGTCTATCGAATGAGTTTTCAGTATTTTTTTTTATATAAAAGAGTGAATCCGTGTAACTTGACTAATGTTTTTTTTTTTATTATTATTAAAAAATATATTAGGTCCAAAAAGTATTTGACAGGCCAAATATTGCCGATCACAAAATAATAAAATCCCTTTTGCTGATACTTAGATTTTTGGTCCCCCGGCTATCAGCTGACAATGTATGGCCCATTTTAATAATCATCAACTCCATTTCCGCAAATAAACTACATGTCTTGCAAGTACTAGGATTAGAAGACAAAGTTTAACATGTTGCAAACAGAGAAGACAAGAAGACATGCTTATCGCTAAACTAGTCACTAAGCTAGCTTGAAACAACACCAAAAAATAAGCGTTTAGTCAACTTCAAGAAGTGTGGATGAAACTGCATTACAGTAGAAAGTAAGCAGTTATTAACAGATAATTAATGAGTACATTAGGAAGCGTCCAGAAAGAAGATAATTAGGGATGTCCGATAACATCGGACTGCCGATATTATCGGCCGATAAATACATTAAAATGTAATATCGGAAATTATCGGTATCGGTTTCAAAATTATCGGTATCGGTTTTAAAAAGTAACATTTATGACTTTTTAAAACACCGCTGTGTACACGGACGTAGGGAGAGGTACAGAGCGCCAATAAACCTTAAAAGCACTTCCTTTGCGTGCCAGCCCAATCACATAATATCTACGGCTTTTCACACACACAAGTGAATGCAAGCATACTTGGTTAACAGCCATACAGGTAACACTGAGGGTGGCCGTATAAACAATTTTAACACTGTTACAAATATGCGCCACACTGTGAACCCACACCAAACAAGAATGACAAACACATTTCGGGAGAACATCCGCACCGTAACACAACATAAACACAACAGAACAAATACCCAGAACCCCTTGCAGCACTAACTCTTCCGGGACGCTACAATATACACTCCCCGCTACCCCCCAACCCCGCCCACCTCAACCTCCTCATGCTCTCTCAGGGAGAGCATGTCCCAAATTATAAGCTGCTGTTTTGAGGCATGTTAAAAAAAATAATGCACTTTGTGATTTCAATAATAAATATGGCAGTGCCATGTTGGAATTTTTTTTACATAACTTGAGTTGATTTATTTTGGAAAAACTTGTTACATTGTTTAATGCAGTGTATTTCAACCACTGTGCCGCGGCACACTAGTGTGCCGTGAGATACAGTCTGGTGTGCCGTGGGAGATTATCTAGTTTAACCTATTTGGGTTAATAATATTTTTTGCGAACCAGTAATTATAGTCTGCAAATGATGTGTTATTGTTGAGTGTCTGTGCTGTCTAGAGCTCGGCAGAGTAACCCTGTAATACTCTTCCATATCAGCAGGTAGTTAAATGCTTTGGAAATGTCGGAAGCAGGTTAAAAGGCATCTAATGCTTGAATCAAAAATAAACAAAAGGTGAGTGCCCCTAAGAAAAGGCATTGAAGCTTAGGGAAGGCTATGCAGAACGAGACTAAAACTGAACTGGCTACAAAGTCAACAAAAACAGAATGCTGGACAACAGCAAAGACTTACTGTGGAGCAATGACGTCGTGCACAAAGTGCATCCGAACATGACATGACAATCAACAATGTCCACACAAGGAAGGATTGAAACAACTGAAATATTCTTGATTGCTAAAGCAAAGTAGATGCGGGAAATACACACAACACAACCTAACTAGTCTGCTGCCTTTAATGCACAACAATACAAACAACCTAACTAGTCTGCTGCCTTTAATGCACAACAATACAAACAACCTAACTAGTCTGCTGCCTTTAATGCACAACAATACAAACAACCTAACTAGTCTGCTGCCTTTAATGCACAACAATACAAACAACCTAACTAGTCTGCTGCCTTTAATGCACAAAAATACAAACAACCTAGCTAGTCTGTTGCCTTTAGTTCACACAACCTAACTAGTCTGTTGCCTTTAATACACACAACCTAACTAGTCTGCTGCCTTTAATACAAACAACCTAACTAGTCTGCTGCCTTTAATGCACAAAAATACAAACAACCTAGCTAGTCTGTTGCCTTTAGTTCACACAACCTAACTAGTCTGTTGCCTTTAATACACACAACCTAACTAGTCTGCTGCCTTTAATACACACAACCTAACTAGTCTGCTGCCTTTAATGCACAACAATACAAACAACCTAACTAGTCTGCTGCCTTTAATACACACAACCTAACTAGTCTGCAACCTTTAATACACACAACCTAACTAGTCTGCTGCCTGTAATACACACAACCTAACTAGTCTGTTGCCTTTAGTACACAAAACCTAACTAGTCTGCTGCCTTTAATACACACAACCTAACTAGTCTGTTGCCTTTAATACACACAACCTAACTAGTCTGCTGCCTTTAATACACACAACCTAACTAGTCTGCTGCCTTTAATACACACAACCTAACTAGTCTGCTGCCTTTAATGCACAACAATACAAACAACCGAAGTAGTCTGTTGCCTTTAACACACACAACCTAACTAGTCTGCTGCCTTTAATACAGAAAACCTAACTAGTCTGCTGCCTTTAATACACACAACCTAACTAGTCTGCTGCCTTTACTACACACAACCTAACTAGTCTGTTGCCTTTAATACACAAAACCTAACTAGTCTGTTGCCTTTAATACACACAACCTAACTAGTCTGCTGCCTTTAATACACACAACCTAACTAGTCTGTTGCCTTTAGTTCACACAACCTAACTAGTCTGTTGCCTTTAATACACACAACCTAACTAGTCTGCTGCCTTTAATGCACAACAATACAAACAACCTAACTAGTCTGCTGCCTTTAATACACACAACCTAACTAGTCTGCAGCCTTTAATACACAATACACACACAACCTAACTAGTCTGCTGCCTGTAATACACGCAACCTAACTAGTCTGTTGTCTTTAGTACACAAAACCTAACTAGTCTGTTGCCTTTAGTACACAAAACCTAACTAGTCTGTTGCCTTTAATACACACAACCTAACTAGTCTGCTGCCTTTAATACACACAACCTAACTAGTCTGCTGCCTTTAATACACACAACCTAACTAGTCTGTTGCCTTTAATACACACAACCTAACTAGTCTGCTGCCTTTAATGCACAACAATACAAACAACCTAAGTAGTCTGTTGCCTTTAACACACACAACCTAACTAGTCTGCTGCCTTTAATACACAAAACCTAACTAGTCTGCTGCCTTTAATACACACAACCTAACTAGTCTGTTGCCTTTAATACACACAACCTAACTAGTCTGCTGCCTTTAATACACACAACCTAACTAGTCTGTTGCCTTTAATATACACAACCTAACTAGTCTGCTGCCTTTAATACACACAACCTAACTAGTCTGTTGCCTTTAATACACACAACCTAACTAGTCTGCCTTTAATGCAAAACAATACAAACAACCTAAGTAGTCCGTTGCCTTTAACACACACAACCTAACTAGTCTGCTGCCTTTAATACACACAACCTAACTAGTCTGCAGCCTTTAATACACAACAATACACACAACCTAACTAGTCTGTTGCCTTCAGTTCACACAACCTAACTAGTCTGTTGTCTTTAATACACACAACCTAACTAGCCTGCTGCCTTTAATACACACAACCTAACTAGTCTGTTGCCTTTAATACACACAACCTAACTAGCCTGCTGCCTTTAATACACACAACCTAATTAGTCTGCTGCCTTTAATACACACAACCTCATTTTTACCACGCTTTGAACCCTGCGGCTTATAAAGCATCGCCGCTAATTTATGGATTTTTATTTGTTGACGGCCATAAAGCAAGTAGTGTGAGAGAAAAAAAACCAAGCGAAGACACTGAAAATGTGCGTTGTTTATAGGTTGTGCTATGGTGCCATCTTTTGTATAAGTTTGTTCACTAAATGTCCTTCCGGAAGTAGAAGTGTTCAGTCTTCTTGCCATCCTTAGCGTTTTTGCTCCAAAAAGGTTTCTTCATTCATCACTCCAAGCAACGTTCGTAAGTGTTACACTATAACTAAAACTATTCTTACTTACTACCTCAAAGGAAGACATGAAAACTGCTCCAGGAAAATACCCAAAAAAAGAAAAAGCTATCAAAATAAAAGTGCAAGACAAGAACTACAACACTAGACCTATATTGATGCATGCTTGGTTATGGTTTTAAGTCATACCCAACAATTGCGATGACGACTTTTTAATGTCAACTGAGTTTAGTTTTTTAATGATTTCTGCTGGTGGTGTGCCTCCGCATTTTTTCAACGCAAAAAATGTGCCTTGGCTCAAAAAAGGTTGAAAAACACTGGTTTAATGCATCCAGCGGGGCATCACAACAAAATTAGGCATAATAATGTGTTAATTCCACGACTGTATATATAGGTACCGGTTGATATCGGAATCAGTAATTAAGAGTTGGACAATATCGGAATATCGGATATCGTCAAAAAAGCCATTATCGAACATCTCTAAAGATAATATATTGTTGCTGTATAGCCTCAGGCGAACACGTACGGGGAGAGTGGCTCGATCCATCTATCGGTAATGTCGATATCAAGGACATGACCATTACTAGAGTGACTACACTTGTTGTTTTTGTTATTGTTTAAAAAGTCAAAGAATAAGTCACTAAATACAGGAGGGCAAAAATCAAAGGATTTAAAGACATTAAATTTGGCATTTGTTAGTTATTGTGTACTATTGATTTTGTTTTGCTCAAACAATTGTATGTAGGGGATGGCGTATGTAATAAAAGAGAAGAAGAACCTACTTTAAATTTTGTGTCGATATCGTTAAACTTTTTCGTAAATATAATTGTGATTTGAATTTACAGTTAATACATGTGATCGAATCAGCCAATTACTGATTCATTATGCATTTCAAACAATTTAATTAAACACATCCATCTATGAATTTTGTATATTTTTCTAAAAAACAACAATCCATGTTTTGATTTTCTGTCATTTTTATAAAGAAAAAAAAAAGAAATCCATCCATCCACTAATTATATGTATTTTTGTGTTTTTGTTTTGCAATTAATACAAAACACAATCAAATAAAAGGTACCTATCTATCAAATATCTGCATTAAAATTTTTTTAATACAAATCAAATCTATTTAAATATCCACATTTCCTTTTCTGGGACTCCAAGGCAAAGGCTGCTGGAGCCTACTGAAGTAAGGAGAAAATAACAAGACGACTCCAGGGAGAGAGCGTTACTCTATCACCCAGAGTAGTAATTGATGTTCTACTCGCTGCAAGGAAGTCCACTTTGTTAATTACAACGCCAGCAATGGCTCTCGTCATTGATTCAAAGGTGTGTTCGCGCAACTGTTACTTTTAACTACGCCAGAAAAGTCACTTTAACACATGATAAATCATGTTGTGCAAACACAAAACTTAAACGTGTGAATTAAGAAAGCCTGTGAAGTGGTTTGTTTAGAGTTTGCAAAGGAGTTCCTTCGCCCCGAGCCAAAGAGAAAAAACACACAGGAGGAGACAGAATGAGTCAGTGAGGGCCAGATTAGCCAGCAGCCTCCAGGGCCTGCACTCTCCAAGAAGAGAAGATAAAAGCGCTTATTAATAGCTCGAAGATTTACATGCACCAAGTGGATGTTTATGTTGGAACTTGCTGCTTATGTGTGAACATTCAACCGCTGTAAACACAACCATTCATGTCCCATTTCCTTTACATCACTGATGTTGTTTCCACTGACAAAATAGGCCGCCACAGTTTAAAAAACAAAATCATCATCGTCATTTTTTTGTCTTCCTCTTCTTCTTTTTAAACAGTTCACAGTGAAGACAGTGTGCCCGGCAATCATCGTTACGCACTTCCTCGGCTGCGCAAACAGCAGAGGAAGGTGCATTGACCTAAGGTGCCACTAGAACAGGGGTCGGCAACCCAAAATGTTGAAAGAGCCATATTGGACCAAAAAAACAAAAACAAATCTGTCTGGAGCCGCAAAAAATGAAAAGCCATATTACATGTGTCATGAGACATCAATTTAATTAAGAGGACTTAAAGGAAACTAAATGAGCTCAAATATAGCTACAAATGAGGCATAATGATGCAATATGTACATATAGCTAGCCTAAATAGCATGTTAGCATCGATTAGCTTGCAGTCATGCAGTGACCAAATATGTCTGATTAGCACTTCACACAAGTCAATAACATCAACAAAACTCACCTTTGTGCACTCATGTACAAGGTTAAAAGTGTGGTGGACAAAATGAGACAGAAAAATAAGTGGCATAAAACACGTCCTAGAAAGTCGGAGAAAGTTATACATGTAAACAGACTATACGGTGAGTTCAAGGACCGCCAAAATAAGTAGGACAAAACGGCGCTCGCCAAATACTTGAATCAGTGAAGCATATTTAATATAAACAGTGTGATTTATAACCATTACGGAGGTTTGTGTCATGTTTGTCCTCCTACAGAAACCATACTAAAACAAAAAAATTGAATTTTTTCCCCTCATCTTTTTCCATTCTTCATACATTTTTGAAAAATCTCCAGAGAGCCACTAGGGCGGCGCTAAAGAACCGCATGCGGCTCTAGAGCCGCGGGTTGCCGACCCCCGCACTAGAAGCACAGACCCTTGGAAAACAACACCCCTTAAAATGTAAAAGCATCAAACATACTAATACATTCATTAATAATAACCATAATTAAGGAAATATTACCCTGTAAGTATATTGATTATGATTGTTTAGTATTATCAAATACTAACAATATTACTACTACTAAAGCTGCAACTAATAGTTATTATTATAGTAATAATAATAACAAATAATATAGATAATAAAATAATAATATTATTAAATGGGTTATACTTGTATAGCACTTATCTACCTTCAAGGGACAAATGGTAGAAAATAGATGGATGGGTAACAGTAATGGGTCTCTTGACGATTTTTATCACACGGGAAAAAAGACAGCAACAACAAGAATACTACTAGTAGCAAATACGGCACCTTTTTTGGCACCGACCAAATCCTACCGGTCCAATCAGGCACCGATTAGAGTAAAATCTGATGGTGCTATGTTACGGTACCTGCGTGATGTCAAACTCGGTAGCCGGCTTTGGTACTTGGCGATCACTCCAGCAGCACTGAGAGCGTACTCAGCCAAACTACCTTTTGGTCTTGTTGCAGTTTCCAATGCACACAAAGCAATTGACTCAAAAAACGCTTCAATGTAAGTAAAGTAAGGCTCCACTTTCAAAAAATGCGCTGGCTTGATGCTAACATACATTGGCTTTGCTATTGACATGCTATTGATTAGCATTAGTGATTTTACATGGCGATTTCAACACCTCCAAATTAATGAAAACTACAACTAAGATGCGCGTTACAATAAACAGCTGGTGCTTTAATAAGTGCAATGCTTACAGCATTAACACTTTTTAGGGCACAACAAAAGACTAAACACACTATAAACTATACACTACTGCCATCTAACACTTTGGTTTTGCTACTGTAATTCAGACTCAGAAAAGTGACGATAAAACAAGATAAAACAACTGTAGGGCAAATGTTTTAATGTTTCCAAAAAAAAATAGATTTTATCATCAAAAACAATCACTATTTATTAACACACACAAAATACTGAAAATTGGTTCCGTTGAGTACTGGTATCGATTCTCAGGTACCAAGATTTGGGACTATATCGGTTCAAATGTGAACGGTACCCATCCCTAACTACTAGTACTAGTATTACTACTACTACTACTATGGATGATGTTCGAAATCGGTTCTCCCGGTTGTTCGATAAGAAAAGAACCGATTCCATGGACTCGAATCCCTTTTTGAGATCCGGTTCCCGTTATCGAGGCCACTATAGTAAAGAAAAAAAGTTGATTCTTTATTTGAATCCCTGGGAACAATTCCCTTCCCACGTACAGGAAGTGCCCTGTGGAACCTGCAATGTTACGCCTATTTGATTGTAGACTCTTACTGACACCTTGTGGCGATATGAAAATACTATGCGTCATTAGTTTGGGCACTTCCGGGTTGAGACAATTGAGAAGTAGACAAGTTGTGTTAGCTCTTACAAGCCTTGGAAAAGATAAGTCTGTAAGTAAACTGTTTAACTTGTTTATGTAACTCAATATTAAGGTGGAAAGTGTTTAAGTTTCATACTAAGATGACATCCGTCTAAACACAGACTCTGGCAAAACTTCAGTATTAATGCTTTTGGACCTCAGTGCTGCATTTGACACTGTCGACCACTCAATACTTTTGGACAGGTTGGAAAACTGGGTGGGGATCTCAGGCACAGTTTTAAGCTGGTTCAAGTCATATCTACAAGATAGGAACTATTTTGTTTCCATTGGTGACTTTGTATCAGAACCAACCAACGTAACGTGTGGAGTCCCCCAAGGTTCAATCTTGGGGCCGACTTTATTTAACATCTATATGCTCCCACTAGGACAAATCAGGCAAAATAATAACATTGACCATCATTGCTATGCCGATGACACCCAAATCTATGTAGCGCTATCACCAAATGACTATCGCCCCATAGATCTTCTGTGCCAGTGCATTGAGCAAGTCAAACACTGGATGTGCCAAAATTTCCTACAACTAAATGAAGATAAAACTGAGATAATTGTTTTTGGTGCTAAAAAAGAAAGGTTTAATGTCATCCAACACCTTCAATCACTGTCCCTGAAAACCTCAAATAAAGCCAGAAATCTTGGGGTTATTTTAGATTCTGATTTACATTTCGACAGTCACATCAAATCAGTAACAAAATCGGCCTACTATCACCTCAAAAATGTAAAAAGACTTAGAGGGCTCATGTCAGCTCAAGACTTAGAAAAACTTGTACATGCCTTTATTACCAGTAGGCTAGACTATTGTAATGGTCTCCTTGCAGGTCTTCCCAAAAAAACTGTCAGGCAGCTACAGCTTGTTCAGAACGCTGCTGCTAGAGTTCTAACAAAGACCAAAAAATGTGAGCACATTACACCAATTCTTAAATCCTTACATTGGCTCCCTGTACATCAGAGAATAGATTTCAAAATCCTCCTGCTCACATATAAATCACTACATGGTCTAGGGCCCAAGTATATCACTGATATGCTCCCACTATATACGCCCTCTAGATCACTAAGATCTTCTGAGACCAATCTGTTAGCGGTTCCCAGAGTAAACTCAAACCAAGGGAGAGCATCATTCAGTCACTATGCAACACATAGCTGGAATAAACTTCCTGAAGATGTCAGACTCTCCCCAACTCTCACTACTTTTAAAACTAGACTGAAGACTTTTATGTCCACCTTAGCTTTCAGCTAAATCTTTTAATCTTTTAACTTTTAACGTCTGCACTGTTTTTATTTTTATTGTCTGCATTTTAATTTTGCTTTTATTTTCTTTCATTTCACTTTGTTGTCTGTGAAGCACTTTGAGTCTGCCTTGTGTATGAAAAGCGCTATACAAATAAAGTTGCCTTGCCTTGCCTTGCCTAAGATGTTTATTGAAAAACGATCTTTGTGCACTGTTTCATTGGATGTTTGAGGACTTAAAATGGCTGCCAGTCGTGTATTTCCACCATCGAAATAGTTTCAACACTCAGATGTCTTTGTTTGTTGATAGTAGTGTATATGTGTGTGAAGCTTATATTTACATAGTGTGTATTACATTTCAGTATGTTAATTGAATCACATAGCTTATACATTTGTCATTGTGTGTATTTCAGTTTATAAAAAAAAATAACAGTCCAGTGCAAGACCAAAGTAAAGATAGGAAAAGACAAAGCAAGATCAACAACAATAAAGAGCCTAAATGGATTAATCTGCTTTGGATTGTTTGTTAGCTGTCTGCCAAGCTGTATAACCTCAACACGTATAGTGAGGGCAGAACAGGCAATATGCAATTATTGCCAGGCTTCGCTCTCATGTAAGGGGGGAAGAATTGTTGATTGATGACTGTGGTGTTCTTAGTGTCATAGTGTGTGTAGTTAGTATGTTCCAATAGCAGCAGAAGTGCACTTTTTGGAGAGCTGTATTATTTTCAGTTTTATGCCCAAGGGACTGATTTTATTTAACACTATATTATTATTTATACACCTATAGTGATCACAGAGACAGGTTGTTTTTGTGTTACTGTATATATTTGTTTTTCTGAAAAATCCCACTTAATATACTTTGGGTAACAACAGTCAATATATATATATATATATATATATATATATATATATATATATATATATATATATATATATATATATATATATATATATATATATATATATATATATATATATATATATATAATTTTTTTTAGGGGGGTAGCAGTCAGTGTTTATTTATTTATTTTATTTTATTTTTTTCTTATAAAATAAAAGTGAGCTTTTGTTAAACCAAATATTGTGTTTTTTTCCATATACAACAACTTATCTGGATTCGATAAGAGAATCGATAAGGAATCGGTTCGATAAGAGGATTCGATAATGGGCTCGAACTCGATAATTTCTTATCAAACATCATCCCTAACTACTACTACTACCACTAACAATGATAATACTATTGGTAATGGTATACGCTACTCCAAACACAATTAACATTAGAATTATGTACATGTACACATGTTACGCTTGTAAAATTATATTTATCTGAAAAGGAGAAGCAGAGTTTATTTAATCCTAATCGCTTCTTCACGTATCAGCAATTATTATTACTGTCTAGTTTGTAACAATACTTTAAAAATAATAAAGCAATATCATTATTATTATTGAACATTATAACTGAATGCATAACATATGCACATTTAAAGGTTATTACCCCCAAAATATGGGGCCATTGTAGTAAACATTTGTGAGCCTGTCATCCATCACGTGCAGTCGCGCCAAACAGGAGGGGTCGTGTTCCCTTTGGGGGTCACAGAAAAGGCGTCGGGCACACGTCGTAACGCGGCCGCCATTTATTGGACGAATATAAAATTAACAGCAGCCAGCATCCGCAGGAGCCAGCCAACACTAATTTCCAATCCGAGGTCAGTTGTACGCCATAAACATTTTTAAGAGAGGCGCTGTTACTTTACACGGAACAAACTTTTCTAATTAATCGGTAAACAGGGCTCTTTAGTAGAACTCAGACCTCATGCGTTCCCCTGTTAAAATTAATGAGTTTCAGCAAAGCCTTAACTAACCAGCTACTGACATAACTCAATAAAAATGCCCCAAGGCAAGAAGCTATAAAAGAGAAGAATCAGTATTACAAAAGGCAGATTAATGGTGTTCAACATTTGACTTAGCTAGGAAAATAAATGTATAGTATATTGACAAGCTGGAGGTTTGTTGCTGTCTGACGTCAACCAGCAGCATGACAATATATTTTTTCAGCACAATATGTCCTGTAAACGTGTCACAAACAACCTTGGCACCAGAACATAAATATCTATTTTCTATTATGTCTTTACGCATGCAATTAATCACCAAAAAAATATTAATCTTGTATAAATACAGATTAATCACACAATTTGTTTTGCCGGCATATACCCCTGGTTACCTGACAGGTGGGGGGTGTTGTTATACGGTCGGTGATCAGGTCAGTGCATATGTTGATAAGTAAGAAGATTCCGACTGTTATGCTCTTTAGCAAATTTTGCATCAAAATACATGGCGACTGGACTTTAGATAAAACTGTTTTAAGTTTTAAACAAATACATGACTGGGGAGAGGGAAGTCTGGGCTTCTCTGCTTAGGCTGCTGCCCCCCGTAACCCGAACTCGGATAAGTGGAAGGAGATGGATGGATGGCAAAGACATGACGAGCATTCAAGTAAAACATTTTAAAAAATGTTCATGTAAGACATCTGGTCTCGAATTGTAACATTTTAAGGTCAAGGCAAGTGTTGCCTTAAAGGAGGGCTCAAATATTTTAGGGCACCAAGGCAAGTTGGAAGTGCACCAAGGCAAACATTATTTTATTTTTTCTGTTTTTTTTATTCTTTATTAATATCAACTTGTCAGCTTTTTGTCATAACATGATGCCTTTATCTCTATTTTTACATTTTCATACAGTGAGTTTATTTTTATTTATTTTTTAAGTTATGTACATTCATATGTACGTGTAGATGCTGTATTGGGACAGATCCATTAAGAGTTTGAGCAGAAATATGTCATATAGGAATTAACTTTACACAATAACACATTAACAAAATGTTGTGTCACATGAATGTTTTTTTTAAGTAATACCTTTGTGACATGAAAAAACACAAGTAATGTAAAAAAAAACAAAAAAACATTGTGTTTACTTTTTGATATCTATATTAAACTCAAAGCAGTTTGGTTAATGAAGATAAAGTCTAATAAACAAGCTTTCTTCTTCTCCAACAATGCCTCCTTGTGGTTCAGTGCAACAAAAATAAAGAGGAGTGACACCTCTCACATCGAATACACAATCTTCACAGCCAGCGTTCGATTCGATGAGATGACAAAACATTTAGCTAGTATTGATGTTATTTGAACATTGATACAGTTTGCAGTTAATTAAAGGATGAGTGATCATCCCAGTAAACAAACTAAAGACTTTATAAACAAGTTGTGACAACGTTCACGACACATCACCTGCTGCATGTTTCCTCACGTCATTAACTCTCAGTCACAGCAGCTGATGGATGCTGTATTGAGAAAAATAAAAGCAACATCAAATAGTTTTCTCCTTCGCTGTATACTTTTAGTGTGGGGACAAGTGCGCCTGTCTCCAATATTGTCCACACCTGTCTCCATCTAACAGCAGTGCGCTCTTTAACGCACGCCGGGAAGCGAGGGGAAATTGCGTTAAACCAAGCGCTTGGCTCCATTTACTCCGAGGGGAAATCTCCGGAGCAAAGTCTGTGGCGTTAGTCCGCCATGATTATCAAGCCAAACGATGCTAGTGCGCATGCGCCTGACTTCATGTCGCCTAAAATGCATTAATAAATGAAGTTTTTTCGTTAATTAAAAAAATAGACGGTATTACTAACCGTCTATAATTTTATCGCAACTTATCATTATACTGTTTACCGTTACATCCCTAGTCCATTAACAAGTAAAAAGTCAAGGGCGGTCATGGCCTGTTCTTGCCGCAGATTCTGGTCAATTTTTTCAGCCATTACGGCAAGTGATGAGGGCCGTCGCGGCACGTGTCGCGGTTGCCGTGGTTGAATTTGAGCCCTCTGACATTCTGTCATTAAAATTCTATCGTATGGTTTCAATACAACATTTATTATTTAAAGTATGTGTTTTTCTTTTAAAATGTAGTGTTTTTTTGGGGTGAAGCTCCATTTAGATTGGTTTCAATTAATTTCAAAGATTTTGAGTTAAGAGCGCTGTCAGAGAACTAATTAAGATCGTAGGTCGAGGTACTACTGCAGTCCTGATATAGTGGGGAATATGCTTTTTTAGCCGTACTAGAATATGACAAAGCTTGTGTAGCGCTCGGCTTTACTGTGACTACGGAGGGAAACCAGGAAAGACCGGTTTGTTGTTTTTTGTTTAATGTTAATAAGGATACAATGTTATGCAGTGTTGAATTTGTAACAGTTTTGTAGACAATTGATACTATTTGTAGTCGCGTGGAGAATGAGGGTTGCACAAAAATATTTTCTCCTTCCTAGGGGGTGTGTAACAGAAAATAATTGAGAAGCATTGTACTACTTTAATTTGAAAAGTCAAAGCAGTGATACAATGATCGCAAAACAAACACCTTCTATACTGAGATGCCACAAAATGGCCGCATCAGAGCCGTAAGACCAAACATTTGGTCATCATTAACATGACAGACGGGTGGTCACCATGACGTCTTCGCATGATTTGCATCATTTGCTATGATGATATGGTTTTCTTTAAAATGGCTTACAAAATGTATTTAGGACATACATTCAAAACAAGTTAGTATTAGGGTTATACGGTATATTTTTGGACTATAAGGCGCACCTAAAATCCTTTCATTTTCTCAAAAACTCGACAGTGTGCCTTATAACCCGGTGCGCCTAATGCACAGAATAATTCTGGTTGTGCTTACCGACTTCAAAGCAATCTTATTTGGGACATGGTGTAATGATAAGTGTGACCAGTAGATTGGTAGTCACGCATAAGAGATACGTGTAGACTGCAATATGACGCCAGTAAACAACACCAAAACTTTAAATGTTCCATTGAAAATAAAGAACATTACACACGGCACTCAAAAATCTGTCAAAATGTTTTAGTAGGACTTTGAAGCTGCATCGCTTGATGGATTGTCGGCCCATTACGGCTACTGTAGTCAGAGATACAAGTATTACTATGGTGTGTGTATAAGGACCGCAAAATGGCACCCATTAGCAGACATATTATCTGACGTTTTGTTTCACAATTTTATGCAAAACCAACTTTTTTTACCTTCTGGTACCTGCCGATGTGAATTTGGGATCTGCATAAGTCCTGAAAATTTGTGCAAGTCCGCCACTGTAGTCCGTGCCAATGCCGTAGTCGATAAGCTTCTTATTTTTCACTATCTTCTTGTTATGGAGCATTCATCCTCTGCTGTTACCATTTCTAATATAAAGTAAGTTAAAGTTAAAGTACCAATGATTGTCACACACACAATAGGTGTGGTGCAGGGGAGCAGTGGGCAGCAGAGGTGCCGCTCCTGGGAATCATTTTTAATTTTTGGTGATTTAACCCCCAATTCCAACCCTTGATGCTGAGTGCCAAGCAGGGAGGTAATGGGTCCCATTTTTATAGTCTTTGGTATGACTCGGCCGGGGTTTAAACTCACAACCTACCGATCTCAGGGCGGACACTCTAACCACTAGGCCTCTGAGTAGCGTAAAGTTATAACTTATATCTCGCTATGGAAGCGCTAAAAACTACCAGTGTAATGCGTTTACATTATTCACCCACGGAACTTTAGTTATTAGAGAGTTCCGGTCGGACGGTTTTTCACGGGACACATTTCCGGCGTTGTTGCACTAGTGAGCCACGGATGAGGAGATGCTGCTCCGTTGTTGATTTAAGTAAAATTTGAAAGTCATTAAAACAGTTAGCTCCATCTTTTGACACTTCTTCCACTCCCGTCCTTGCACGCTACACCGCTACAACAAAGATGATGGGGAGAAGACACTGCCGAAGGTAAGCCACGTAAATAAGACCGCCCACAAAACGGCGCATCCTGAAGCGACTGTCAGAAAGCGGCTTGAAGATGGTCTATAAAACATAATCTATGCAACATTTTGACCAAAGAACCACCATTACATGTTATGTAGACCACAAGGAAGTGTTTTAAATGTAGAAAAAAAAATCATAATATGACCCCTTTAATGCGCCTTATAATGGGGTGCGCCTTTTGTATGAAAAAAGACCTGAATAGACCCGCTCATCGGCAGTGCGCCCTATGGTCCAGAAAATAGGAGAAACCCTTCAACATATCTAATCATTAGATATCTGATCATTTCAACAGTCACAACTGTTTTCAACACAACAAGGCGATAGAAGCATGTCTTGGGCTGGAGTCGCGGGATCCTGGACGGGATCAGATCGAAAATCACCAGGTCGACATACCTGTCTCGTTCGGACAATTGCTTTCAACACAACAGGATAGGAGAGGTCGTGTGTGTGAGGTGTTAAAATTCACACCTCTCTCCCGGCATTGCGGAACTCCCTCAGATACAGCTGTCGTCGCTCGTACTAACGCAGAAGCTGGAAAATGATTGTTTTTGTCCAGGAAGAAAAAAAGGCGACCGTAGCCTCTTTCTTGTACGTTATCATCATTTTCATTCCACAAAGCGGGTTTATCAGTCAGGCCGTCACATGTAACAGATCCGTCAGACGTCAAGTCCGCGTGGACGAGGCGGTGTCGAGGTGTTAATGGACTGCTTGACACCAAGCATCGTGTTCGGAATTCCAGACTGGAGTGTTCTCTTTAAGTGCACGAGGGCTGGGCTTTGTTCCGCCGCGGGACATCAAAGGCAAGCGGTGGGGCAACCCGAGCTATGCGAACAATGGATGGCGACTATATATAGAGGGAGTGACAGGAGAAGGGATTGGGACACGTATGAGGTCACTGCTGGTACCCGTCAGGTGATGAAAGAAGCACAAATGCCGCTTCCCATAGAGAGCTGGCTGGTGTAATGATGGCCGCCAATGGCGCTCGGCATCATTTACCTGCTTAAGCCTTTCCCGTCTAGTTTTAGCAATACGCCACAAGCCTTCCTGACCATCAGATCCTAAGGAGATTAAGCTCCTGTATCAGACATCAGGCTAAATCAGGGTCGGGCTCGTCCCCGCACCCCGCAGGCATTGGGCACAGCGCCATTCAGTGTTGTTTTGTTGACGGCAGGCCTCCGTTTAATCAGAAGCATGCAGGGATGGTGTCAGAGTTCCGCCCCCTGCCGTGTCGACCAGGTGAAAGATGAGCAGGGAGAGAGGTGTTGCCTCCACGTTAATTAAAACCCTTCCCAGGACGAGGAGGCTACCGCCACCACCCGATGATACCTATACCCTTAAACAGTGTAAACAGTAGCCATTGGCGGGAGGACGGAGCGAGCACAAGGATGCTGGGGGTGAGATTAATTGAATCAGCCTCAGCACATGTTTTAGACATTTAAAAGCAGGAGGGATCCGGTTCACTTTTTGTGACATGAGTCAGTGTTAAAATGGCAGTAGACGGCAAGTAGAAATGACAAAAATAGCACACTTACGTAGACACACATTTTCTAGTGTGGAATGTTTGAAAAGGCTTGACCGAGGGAAACTATGGCCTCAAGATAAAAATCCCAGATTTTTTCACCCAAAAAATGTATTTATGATTTTTTCCCCCTACTTTTTAAAGATACCATTGAATATAAATGACAGCGATAATTCAAAACAAGTTTTTCTTTTATTTAATCAACAACTAGTAGTTTGAAATGACACTGCATACACTGCATCTTACTCTGATTTGTGTGATGTTGTTCTTCTTCGACCAGATATAAATTGTACTTTTCATAGAATATTTTTTAAAGAAATACATTAAATACTTTTGCTTGAATAGAATCATTTTGTTAACCAAAATGTAGCCTTGCACTTTGCATGCAAATAAACAATCTCTAACATTGAGATCAATAAAGTGTAATATTCTGTGTTAAACAACAAACTAAAAAAAATTAAATACAAATGTAGTATAATACATTGTATCCAACTAAATAATGAAGTAAAACATTGAGAAGGCTATAGTTTGTTTCAGTAATTAGATAAAGTCAATTCAAGAATGAAATATTTAAAAAGATAAAATAATTAAATTATTAAATCATTTAACGTTTTTTTACATAAAGAAATGAATGACACATTTATTTATTTTAAACTCCCCTTACAGGATTGCTTATTTTGGAGCGCTCATATCGAAGATTTCCGATGCAAGCCAATATAATCTGATACGTTTTTTTTACCGATATCAGACTGAGAGCTGATATTAATATCGGATCAGGACACTCTTAGTTAGTTTAGGTCAGTGGTTCTCAATTTTTTTTCACCAAGAGAACACTTGGCTCTCTAAGTGCTACCATAATGACCAACATCAACATACCATAGTGTAGTAGGCCTAAGTATACATTTAAAAAAAGACAGAGGTTTCATTTAACAAGTATCTTGAGTATTTTTTGGCCAATGTAACATTACACACAGTTTGAACAGTAACACTGGCTTGAGTCACATCATTACAACTAAGTGATTATTTGGCGTACCACTAGATCAGGGGTCGGTAACCCAAAATGTTGAAAAAGCCATATTGGACCAAAAATAGAAAAAACAAATCTGTCTGGAGCCGCAAAGTCTTATAATGAAGGCAACACATGACGTAAGTGTCTATGTTAGCTATAATAGCCTACTATCAAAATTAATGTGTCGCAGGCTGAAGCACATCGTCGTTTTTTATTTCCTTCGAAAATTACCATTAGTAAATCAAAGAGTACTCCAAAGGTTCGATAACTCCTGGAAATGACTGGCTTTTAATAGCCAAAGGTATAGATGTGTGTGTCCAAGTTAAAGGAAACGGCAGGCTGTCTTCTTTTAATAGGTTTATAAAAAAAAATTGGCAAGCTAAGTAATGTTTGCCGTGGTCTGGAACAACATGGCACACAAACAACTATATGAAATGCAGCCAATATTACATACAGATAATATGTCATCAGACATGCAAAACTAAATTACAGTATATACAAAGAGGATAAAAGTGAAGGATATTAAATGAGCTCAAATATACCTACACATGAGGCATAATGATGCAATATGTACATACAGCTAGCCTAAATAGCATGTTAGCATTGATTATCTTGCAGTCATGCACTGACCAAATATGCCTGATTAGCACTCCAACAAGTCAATAGCATCAACAAAGCGCACCTTTGTGCATTCACGCACAGCATACAACTTTTGGTGGACAAAATGAGACAAACAAGGAGTGGAAGATTTTACATGTAAACAAACTGTTGGGTCACAGTCCACACTATGGTGGGTTCAAGAACTGCCGAAATTAGTAGGACAAAACGATGTTCACCAACTACTCTCATCAGTGAAGCATACACACAAACATTAAACAGCGGGCTTTCTAACAATTGGGAAGGTTTGTGTCATGATTGTCCTCAAACAAAAAACATACTAAAACTAAATAAATGTTTTTCCCCCATCTTTTTCCATTTTCAATCCTTTTTTAAAAATGCTCCAGGGAGCCACGAGGGTGGCACTAAAGAGCCGCATGCGGCTTGAGAGCCGCGGGTTGCTGACCCCCGCACTAGATAAAGGCTGCGTACCACATAGCTTGAGAATGTCTGGTTTAGGTAGTAATACGTGGTGAAAGCTTCCCAATCAAGTCTTTACTTTAGGCCTATCGATAGTCAAAGGGCAAAACCTTCTGATTGGTGAAAACCCTGTTCTTGTTCATTATTGACCATTAATATGTTCTTTACTTTAGTTCCATAACAAAAATACCGGTGTGAACGCTAAGCAGGCTGTGTCAAAGTATGCACGCAATCTTGAATGCAGCCCGATACAGTAGTATACTTTTATGTTGGGTGCATGCGTGTTGTGTTCGGGTGCTCCATGTGAATAGCTGAAAAAGCACATATTTTTTCCTAGCATGGAGTCGAGACGAGATTTTGCAGACAAGAGTCAAACGGTTCAAACTGCTTTCCCTTTGGCCTTCAAAGACCATGTTAGCGTTTACTACCTGAGTCCACTTTCCCTGCACTATAAATCAGAGAGAGACAATCCCTGACGTGTCTCACGGGACACCAACGATTGGTTCTTCTTCTGTTTACCCAGAAATCCCATCCTCCTGTGCGGCTTCCTGCTCTCCTGAAGTGAGACATCCTCTCCTGCATGAAGCGAGACACGACCGTGTGGATGCCGCTCTGGCCGAGGCCATGTCGCCCAGTTACAACAACACCATCATGCTGGTTTCCTCCCAGCAGCCCACCCCCAAACGCCGGCCCTCATCCCGGGCAGGAGCAACAGACCGAGGAGGACTTCTGCGTTCACAGTGTGGCCTGGGTGGATGAGACAATGAGGGCTTTGCTTGGAGGGGAAAAACTCCATGACTGTTTATGCAAATGAGGTGGTAGGACGCAGAGAGGGGGACAACATTAAGGGGACACCGAAGGGGATTGGGGGGAAACCTCCTAAAAGCAACAACACAAGAGGGTCTTTTGAAACCCCCCTGGAAGGCAGCAGTGAGTGTCAATCAAGCGGTCAACGTTAACAATGTTAGGCCAGAGCGAGTGGGGCTCACGTCCCCCCCCCCCCCCCCCCCACCTTCCCCACCCTCTCATGACCACATGAATCCGGCTATGGTGACAGCTCGCCATCCTGTAATTTGCCAATTTGCACGCGTGTCGAAAAGCCAGGCCATCGTGAATGATGTCGGGGATCGGACGAAAAAGAAGCTCAAGAGATCGTCAACAGGGGCGTGGCCGGGGGAGTGGGTGGCTTAAACAGGATGACGGGACGCAGGGAGCAAGGTTGGGTAGTAACGTGCAGCATTTATTCAGTTACATTTACTTAAAGGGGACCTATGATGATTTTAATCTATTTTTAAAAGACTACTTGTTGTCTAGAGTATTGGACATGTTTGGCTAAGTATGCCTAAATTATGCTTCACAGTCACTGGTTTTTTTTAGCCTCTCTGTAAGATGTTCGATTCTGGACGGGTATCATAATTTTTTTTTTCTTGTTAAATGTACACTGTTTAATAGCATGCAAAACCAACTTTTCTTACCTATAGGTACCTTTGGTTGTGTATTTAACCTCTTAAGACCCAAGCTGTTTGTTTGCATGCTTTTTTTTATTTCTCTTTGCTATTTGGGCTTATTGGACCCTATTTAGAATAAAAACTAAAAATCACATTTTGATATGATGTACTTAGTCCATAAGTACACAAATGTGTACTTCATGTGTAGTTACATGCTAATTTTTTGTTTTACACTTTGTTTTCCAAATTTCATTGTATGTTTTACTCTTCTGACACCACCAGATAGCAGTATAAGTGTCCATATGTCGGCATAACACCCCAATTCAGTAGTGTACACAATTTTGGAAATAAAAGCTAAAAGGTGCTGTCCACGCATGTGGCCACTAATGCCTTTAGAGGTTTTTAAAAGGGAACTGCACTTTTTTTCATCATTCACAATCCTTATGAAGGAGAAGGACACCTATATTTTTGTTTTTTATGCAGTCTAAATGTTAAATAAATGCGATCAAAAAATCTGCTTACAATGGAGCCTATGGGGATAGCTCTATCCTGCCCATAAATCCCTTTATAAAACAGCCAAACACCTCCATTAAGGTTTTATATACATGCTGTAAGTATACGTTAGGTCAGGAAAAAAACTCAGAGGCTATTTCATCCCTACAAGCCTGTTTCGCAGGTTTCCCTGCTTGTCAGCAGGCTTGTAGGGATGAAATAGCCTCTGTGTTTTTTCCTGTTCTAACATATATTCCGCTCTACGCCGGTATTGAGCACTGTATAACGGATAAACCACAGAAACCTCAACTATACATGACATAAGTATATATGTATTGTAGTAACGGGCAAATTTATAATAACATTTTAAGTATACGCGGTGCATTAATTTCCAAATTGCATTAAATGGTAAATGGGTTATACTTATATAGCGCTTTTCTACCTTCAAGGTACTCAAAGCGCTTTGACACTATTTCCACATTCACCCATTCACACACACATTCACACACTGATGGCGGGAGCTGCCATGCAAGGCCCTAACCACGACCCATCAGGAGCAAGGGTGAAGTGTCTTGCTCAAGGACACAACGGACGTGACGAGGTTGGTAGAAGGCATTACAATGTTCCTTTTTTTCCCCAACTACATCATTGATTATTACTCACTTCAGACTTTATGAGAGACATCAAACAAACTAAAACATCACTTACACTACAATGTCTGCTGTCATTAGGATGCCGACTGCTAGGATGTTCATATATTCCCATTAAGAATGAAAAAAAAAAAACCCTCATAATCCTTGCGAAGAACAAAGCGTGTTTTCATTGCCGGGTCTAAATTGGCTGTCAAAGCGTACCTACATGTCAGAATACATTCTCATCCTTCTACTATCCAGGTGAGAGGCATGATTTAAGATCTACAATAAACTTTCACGAGCAAAGAACGTGAGAAAGCAGTTTACCACTCGATAATGTAAACATAGGCACACACGCTAGTGATCACTGTGCCACTATAAATAATTTGTCTACGTTAGCGCTTATAATAACAATATCACTAATACTTGGTTGATATTCAAGTCACAAAATATAAATGGAGTATCGTCTGCGCTTTTTGTATGTTTTTTTATTGGGTTTAATAGGCGGAATAAAGGACCTCCCATTGGGTTTGCTGAAAGCGGTCTTTTAATTATGTTTATTTGAGTTAGAATGCATTAGAAAAAAAAAAAATCTGTCGTCATGTTTTTCATATTGATTGTGAAAAATACGCAAACATCCCAAAAAAATTTAGTTCCCCTTTAATATCTGCATACAGTAAGTCCCTAAAAATTTAAATCAAACTGTGGAGGCATTGCAAATATATTTATAAAAACATCCTTCTTTCTAATTTCCTCTAAACGGTCCATTTGGAATTTTGTTCATGTGTGACGTTTTTTTTTCCAAGTGTGATGTCAGCGGATTATCCAAATATGGTAGAAATTTACCAAAACATCCCTGCGCGAGTCAGGCTATTTTAATTTGAGTAAAACTGGCTGTGCCACATCCACGATAAAACCCAATGAAGGAAAAGGCTCTGTTGTTGGTTTATTTTTTAGTCACTAAACACATTTTCATACTCTGAAGTGAAAAGTTTCTTAATTTTAAATTTTATGAACCGTGACAATGTACACTCAATTGTGAGGAAGTGGCTTTGAGTGTGTGTCAAGAAGAGTCCTGCAACACCAACAAATTTTCACAAAAAGATTGACTTTGCAAAAAAACTACTTTTAATGGCAGACTCCATGACTACTATTTATGGCAATGGAGAAGACAATGAAACAGTAAGTAATAAAAGTAGGTTAGGAATGTGTGAGGGTTACGTTAGCAATGTTAGCTCGATTTGTTGTATAGCTATCTTAGCCTTCTAATGTAAGACAACAGCGCCACGGTCCTCTGGCAAAATAAAGAATGATTTTCCTAAAAACTACTTTTAATTGGATCAATGTTTACTGTGTTTGGCAATGGACCAGTTGGTATTATAATCTGTTATTACTTTGGCGATGTAGCTCGTAGCTTGGCTTACTATATAGCCGGCTGAACCTCCGTTGTTTACAAGTGGTCAAAGCAGCAGCAGTGAAAGTATTAACATGATATAGAATAGAAAAACATTGTATTGTCAATATTCACATGTATATGTCCAGACTTTAGCATTGGAGCGAGAAAGACCGTAGCAGTTTAATCTTAGCCAGCCCTTTGAGACTTTTGTGATTTAGGGCTATATAAATAAACATTGATTGATTGATTGATTAGCCAGCGTATCCTACCAGAAATTTCCGGCCGGTTTTAAGAGCTGACCCGCTCTGGTCCCACTATACCATCTTGGATGTTGTGTTGTGGTGAAGGTCAAGTACAAATTTGATGATTGCCGACGATCACCGGTGTCCAGATTCTATACGTTTTTTGCAAAACAAAAAAAACTACGATACATGGCTCCGAGGTGGGGACAAAAGTCTAGTCAGTATAAGGGGGCGTGGTAAGGAGGGCTTCATTTGCATTTGAGAACTTTAATGTAACGTTACTCTAAATTGAGTTCAGTTTAGAATATCCGTCTAAAAATGACAACAACAAACACCCATGCTAATGTTAGCAACAGATGCTGCACTCCAAAGTGTACACTTTGCTGTTGTAGCTATACTTGCCAACCTTGAGACCTCCGAATTCGGGAGATGGGGGGGGGGGGCTGAGAATTGTAGCGTCCCAGAAGAGTTAGTGCTGCAAGGGGTTCTGGGTATTTGTTATGTTGTGTTTATGTTGTGTTACGGTGCGGATGTTCTCCCGAAATGTGTTTGTCATTCTTGTTTGGTGTGGGTTCACAGTGTGGCGCATATCTGTAACAGTGTTAAAGTTGTTTATACGGACACCCTCAGTGTGACCTGTATGGCTGTTGATCAAGTATGCCTTGCATTCACTCATGTGTGCGTAAAAGTCGCATATATTATGTGATTGGGCCGGCACGCTGTTTGTATGGAGGAAAAGGCGGACGTGACGACAGGTTGTAGAGGCTGCTAAAGGCAGTACCTTTAAGGCACGCCCTCAGTATTATTGTCCGGGTGGAAATCGGGAGAAATTCGGGAGAATGGTTGCCCTGGGAGATTTTCGGGAGGGGCACTGAAATTCGAGAGTCTCCCGGGAAAATCGGGAGGGTTGGCAAGTATGGTTGTAGCCCATTTCTTTGCCAAGTTCTCCCTTTGGATAAAATGCATCTTTTTACCATAATGTAAATACAGAAGACCGCTTGTTTACCTTAATTGTTGTTGGTAGCATTTGTCTTTATTGCTCCTATAACAAATTACAAAACTACAAAAAAGGACAACATTTGCCACAAAGCAACAAACTGGCAGAACCTCACCAAAGACATAAAGGAAGAGGCCCAACTTCATCTTCTATTTCCCTTGGGTTGAAAAGTAAATACCTTCCATGTTTCTATGTCCGCCTTCCAGCCTGCTCGTGAAGCTTGTATAAATCTCTATCAGGGAGCCAGCCAAGCTCGCGGCCGCTTGCTGCTTGAAAAGCATATAATAGTCTCAGGAAGCAGAAACACATTTTCTGGTTAGTTGGCAGCAAATGTCCCGTGATGGTCTGGGCTGGGTGACTATGAATGTTATTCATATGATTGGGTTTTTTTTCACAAAAAGTCGACGTTGAGAAGTCGAAACTTGTGCACAAAGACTGACTTGCTACAATAATTGTGGCCCCGCGATCCATGGGGGCCCCGTTTTTTCTTGAAGAAGCACATGTAAAATGTCCAATGAATGACAGGGCACTTTGTATGAATTTGTACAACATATTCCTAGCCCCTTTCTACTCCGTCATTGATGAGAATACAACAAGATAATCATTGTCCCCCTTTGGCATAGTCGTATATGGTTTGATCCCCAATTGGAGATTTATCAGGAAGGTTTGCAAATGTATGTTTTATTTAAAAAATTGTTTTGCAAAAAAAAAATTTAAAAAATGTTGGGACAGTTTCTGGGACGGCGGGGTCGCATTTTACTGCGCAGATCGTTCTCCCAAGATGCAGCAGGAACTCTGGAGGCAAGATGCAGGTGAGACAATGATTTATTGTCCATGAATCATGAAAAAATACAAAAATAGCATGGAGCTTTGGCGAAGCTTAACACAAGAACAGGAATCAAAGATCGTAAAAATACTTAACGTGAAGTATTGCATGGAAGCAAATAGGCCAGGGGTCACCAACCTTTTTGAAACCAAGAGCTACTTCTTGGGTACTGATTAATGCGAAGGGCTACCAGTTTGATACACACTTAAATACATTGCCAGAAATAGCCAATTTGCTCTATTTACCTTTAACTCTATGTTATTATTAATAATTAATGATATTTACACTTAATTGAACGGTTTAAAAGAGGAGAAAACATGAAAATAATGACAATTAAATTTTGAAACATAGTTTATCTTCAATTTCGACTCTTTATAATTCAAAATTCAACCGAAAAAAAGAAGAGAAAAACTTAAAAAAAAGAATTTATGGAACATCATTGGTAATTTTTCCTGATTAAGATTAATTTTAGAATTTTGATGACATGTTTTAAATAGGTTAAAATCCAATCTACACTTTGTTAGAATATATAACAAATTGGACCAAGCTATATTTCTAACAAAGACAAATCATTATTTCTTCTAGATTTTCCAAAACAAACATTTTAAAATAAATTCAAAAGACTTTGAAATAAGATTTAAATTTGATTCTACAGATTTTCTTGATTTGCCAGAATATTTTTTTTGAATTTTAATCATAATAAGTTTGAAGAAATATTTCACAAATATTCTTCGTCTAAAAAACAGAAGCTAAAATGAAGAATTAAATTAAAATGTATTTATTATTCTTTACAATAAATTAAAAAAAAAAATTACTTGAACATTGATTTAAATTGTCAGGAAAGAAAAGGAAGGAATTTAAAAGGTAAAAAGGTATATGTGTTTAAAAATCCTAAAATCATTTTTAAGGTTGTATTTTTTCTCTAAAATTGTCTTTCTGAAAGTTATAAGAAGCAAAGTAAAAAAATTAATGAATTAATTTAAACAAGTGAAGACCAAGTCTTTAAAATATTTTCTTGGATTTTCAAATTCTATTTGAGTTTTGTCTCTCTTAGAATTAAAAATGTCGGGCAAAGCGAGACCAGCTTGCTAGTAAATAAATACAATTTAAAAAATAGAGGCAGCTCACTGGTAAGTGCTGCTATTTGAGCTATTTTTAGAACAGGCCGGCGGGCTACTCATCTGGTCCTTACGGGCTACCTGGTGCCCGCGGGCACCGCGTTGGTGACCCCTGAAATAGGCGTTGTCACTGTTGCGTAGTGCAAACAAAAGCACCAGAGGATGGAATGAATAGCTCTCTGATTAGTGCCCAGAAGTAGGTGAGCGTCTCAAACACTAATCAGAGGCAGGTGAAAACAATCTGCTGTCATGGCAACTAAAACACAAAATAGGGGTGCTGAAACCGAACTTATACAACAAGTGAATCAACATGTACACAAACTATGATCCGGGCAACGGACCATGACAGTTTATTTTCCTTTTTTTTTTTGTTTTGCAACAAATTCAAGTACAATTCAAAAAGTGGGGGAAAACTTGTGGTAATGGGCAAGAGGGCTCTAAATAAAATTCTGGGCCCCAATTTAGCCCTATGATTGTGGCCTCAACACTCCAGCGTGTCATTTGCTGGCTCTGCCCTTTACACTTGTTTAACAATGTTTTTACTCCTCCAACAACAATCCCCGTCACTGATTAACATCTGACAAAAACGCCGCCTGGACTCTTTAGGCTGCGAGAGATCCTCAAACCATCCGTGAAAGCGAAAAATGAGAAGCAATTTGGCCCGGAACACTTGGCCATTAGAATGGCTATTTACCACGAGCGTTGTCGCTCTAATAGCGTAGACCTTTAAATGTCTCACAAAAGTCATCTTGCCTGGGGTACACTTCATTGCATTTCCTTACATCCGGCCATTCAATCTGTCTTGCGTTATCTGGCGTTTTGCCCAAAGCTGATGCAGTTTGTGCTTGTGATTATTTTAAGGGGTCAGGATCGCAATGTGAAGACTCAGCATGAATGTTAACTAAGGGGACTATTTAGTTAAGTGTAGTGTAGAATTGTTCATATATTAGGATTAAAGGCCTACTGAAACCCATCACTACCGACCACGCAGTCTGATAGTTTATATATCAATGATGAAATCTTAACATTGCAACACATGCCAATACGGCCGGGTTAGATTAGTAAAGTGCAATTTTAAATTTCCCGCAAAATATTCTGCTGAAAACGCCTCGGTATGATGACGTTTGCGCGTGACGTCACGGATTGTGCGGACAAATTGGGACACCGTTGTGGCCAGCTATTAAGTCGTCTGTTTTCATCGCAAAATTCCACAGTATTCTGGACATCTGTGTTGGTGAATCTTTTGCAATTTGTTTAATGAACAATGAAGACAGCAAAGAAGAAAGCTGTAGGTGGGATCGGTGTATTAGCGGCTGGCTGCAGACAGAAGAGAAATGGGTAGTCATTTTAATAATCATTTTATTTCCTCTGGTTTTCTCTACAATTCTGACAACTCTACTGAAGTTCCGCTAACTCCGGAAAGAACCGTTGAAAATACCCAGGTTTTTAACTTTACGCCCTTTACCACAACAGAGGTCATGAGGGCTCTAAAGCAACTTAAACCTAGAAAGCCAGCTGGCTCAGATAAGTTGGAGCCGATCTTTTTAAAGTTGGCAGCTGAAATTATAGCTGAACCACTGACTCACATTTTTAACCTTACTCTAATTTCAAATGAAATCCCTTTGGATTGGAAATCTGCCCTTGTAATCCCCCTATTAAAAGGAGGTGACCCTAGTAATCTAAATAATTACAGACCGATCTCTAAACTCTCTGTTCTGGCAAAAGTGCTTGAATCCCTTATCAGTGAACAGATAAAAGACTTTTTGGACACCAACTTTATCCTGTCACCATTTCAGTCAGGTTTTCGCAGAAATCACAGTACTGTTACTGCTGCTATGAAGTTTATAAATGATGTAACTGAAGCTCTTGACAAGAAGCAGTGCTGTCTGTCCCTCTTTATTGACTTTTCAAAGGCATTTGATACTGTTGATCATGTCATTTTAATCAAACGTCTTTCAGCTATTGGTTTTTCTCAGCAAGCAGTTGGATGGTTTGCAAATTACCTCACAAGTAGAACTCAGGCTGTTCAGATAGAAGGTTCCTCCTCGGACGTACTGCAAGTGAAAAAGGGTGTCCCTCAAGGTTCTGTGTTGGGCCCATTATTATTCACTATTTACATAAATAATCTTGGACAGAATATTCCGAACTCAACTTTCCATTTCTATGCTGATGATACTGTCATATACTGTACAGCACCCACTCCTGCTGAGGCCTTTAAATATCTACAACATGCATTTGACAGAGTACAAGAACAACTTTGCTATCTTCAACTGGTTTTAAATGCAGAGAAAACAAAGTGTATGTTCTTTACCACATCAAAAACTGTAAGATCAGCACTGTGTGAGAACATTTTAACAAGAAATGGGCAACAAATTATGTTAGTATGTGCTTTTAAATATTTAGGATTTTTAATTGATGACCACTTGAGTTTTAAGGAGCACATTCAGTATGTTGTAAAAAAACTGAAACTTTTACTGGGATTTTATTATAGAAACAAGTCTTGCTTTTCTTTTACTGTGAAACAGAAATTGGTGGAAACAACCTTCTTACCTGTTATTGACTATGGAGATGTGTTGTACATGAATGCTACTGCTGGTTGTCTCCACAAGCTGGATAGTGTGTACCACGGTGCACTGAGATTTATCACCAACTGCGCTCCCCTTACTCACCATTGCGTATTATACTCAATGGTTAACTGGACATCTTTATGTGCTCGACGCCTCAATCATTGGTATGTTTTCATCTACAAAACCATTCTGGGTATCACTCCATCTTATCTGTCTTGTCTTTTAACAAAGAAACAAGGAAGTCACAATCTTCGTTCAATGAATGTTCTGCAATTTGTCGTCCCCAAAGTAAGAACTGAACTGGGCAAAAAAGCATTTAGGTTTTCAGCAGCGAAGGCTTGGAATAACCTACAATCAAATATTAAACTTCAAACCCTTGTTACGTTGAATGAGTTTAAAGCTTCTGTGAAAGGACTGCAGTCTACCTTGTCTGTATGCACATGTGTTATGTGAGCAAGTTTTAATGTCGTAAGTGTGATGTTTTATGTATTTGTTTACTGTTTTTAATGTAACCTTGCTGCTGCCCTCTTGGCCAGGTCTCCCTTGGAAAAGAGATCTTTGATCTCAATGGGATTTTACCTGGTTAAATAAAGGCTAATAATAATAATAATAAGCAACACAACCAGGAGGACTTTGAGTTGGATAGCAGACGCGCTACCGTGAGTACGCATTTGGCTTCCAAACATTTGATCGCTTGCCCGTACGTGCGTGCCGCTATGTGCATGTTACGTACGTAACTTTGGGGAAATATATGTGCTGTATGAACTTTACGGAGGTAAACGATACTTTGGGCTGTGGGATTGAGTGTGTTGTGCGGGTGTTTGAGTTGTATTGGTGGGTTGTATGGACGGGAGGGGGGAGGTGTTTGTTATGCGGGATTAATTTGTGGCATATTAAATATAAGCCTGGTTGTGTTGTGGCTAATAGAGTATATATATGTCTTGTGTTTATTTACTGTTTTAGTCATTCCCAGCTGAATATCAGGTCCCACCTGCCTCTCACAGCATCTTCCCTATCTGAATCGCTTCCACTGCCCTCTAATCCTTCACTCTCACTTTCCTCATCCACAAATCTTTCAAATCTTTCATCCTCGCTCAAATTAATGGGGTAATCGTCGCTTTCTCGGTCCGAATCGCTCTTGCTGCTGGTGGCCATGATTGTAAACAATGTGCAGATGTGAGGCGCTCCACAACCTGTGACGTCACGCTACTTCCGGTACAGGCAAGGCTTTTTTATTAGCGACCAAAAGTTGCAAACTTTATCGTCGATGTTCTCTACTAAATCCTTTCAGCAAAAATATGGCAATATCGCAAAATGATCAAGTGTGACACATAGAATGGACCTGCTATCCCCGTTTAAATAAGAACATTTCATTTCAGTAGACCTTTAAGGTTGCAAATTTGTGCGGCTATACAGGGGTACCTCTACTTGAGAGTGCTCCAACTTAGGAGAGTTTTGACAAAAGATTTGTCTCTTGGATAATTTTCAGGCGTCCATGATAACGTTGCTTGAATGGCAACATACTTGCTCCAAAACCTGCATGCACCTTTCAGCATTGAAGTGAAGTGGATTATATTTATATAGCACTTTTCTCTAGTGACTCAAAGCACTTTTACATAGTGAAACCCAATATCTAAGTTACATTTAAACCAGTGTGGGTGGCACTGGGAGCAGGTGGGTAAAGTGTCTTGCCCAAGTACACAACGGCAGTGACTAGGATGGCGGAAGCGGGGATCAAACCTGGAACCCTCAAGTTGCTGGCACGGCCACTCTACCAACCGAGCTATGCATTAATGGTGCCCTCACAGATGTGTAAGTTACCCATGACTTGGGCACTACTACACCCCCATACCATCAGAGATGCTGGCTTTTGAACTTTTCGTCTAGAACAATCTGGATGGTTCTTTTCCTCTTTTGTCCGGAGGACACGACGTCCACACAGTTTCAAAAAACAATTTGAAATGTGGACTGGTCAGACCACACAACACTCGTCCACTTTGCATCAGTCCATCTTAGATGAGCTCGGGCCTAGCGAAGCCGGCGGCATTTCTGGGTGTTGTTGATAATTGGCTTTTGCTGTTTATAGAATAATTTTAACTTGCACTTGCAGATGTAGCAACAAATTGTAGGTACTGACAGTGGTTTTCTAAAGTGCTCCTGAGCCCATGTGGTGATATCCTTTACACACTGATGTCACTTTTTGATGCAGTACAGTAGCAGTAAATGCTGAATAATGAATACATTGATTCATAAAACTACTGTAGTTGTTCATCGTACATAGTGTTAAAATATATTTCAAACAATACTTTTTAAAAATACCTTTTTAAATATTTAAATGGTGGTGATAATATGTAGAGGATACCAACCCTAGTAGTTGATGCAAAAGCTCTGTTGAAACAAAGCTGGCCCACATTTCAAAGAGGTCTGCAGGAAATTAGTCCTTCACAGGCGGAACTCGGCATACCTATCACAGAGCTCGGGTCAGAACCTCCAACAACATCTCGATCTGAATGCTCAAAGGCTGTCAGAAACTACCAACCCGATACAACCCCCTCTGGGTAAGATAAAGGATGTACCCCGACAGACTCGGTGACCTGCTCTGTCGGGCCTGAACGCACATTGCGGAGGCTGACGCAGTGGGGCTTGGAAAGGCACCGTCACTGGATATTACCCAGGGATCCCGGGTGCAGAATCGGTTTCCATTTCAGCGTGACCTTTCTCCGTTCCCAACGGTGGTCAGATCCAGCGCTACCTCCTTCCTTTCAGAGCCCCACTGAGAGGCCTCCGCCCCTGCTGACGTCTCTCTCTCTTCATTTGTCAACCTATCCATCTCACTCTTTTGCTTGGATTGAGCGCTCCAACCCCCCTCAACAAAGAGATCACATTCCCATAACTCATCTATCTTGCCATCAGCTGTCTACACAGCTCTCGGTGGTTGTTGATGAACATTACCTCTAAACAACTCCATATCTTGCAGAGAACTATCCCTAACCTCAGGATGGGAGTCCTCTCTTTTCCAACACCGGGGTTATTTTCAGCACCAACCTCGTATTGTTTCCTACTTTTATATTAAACCGCGTGTGATGACTTTGCCGTATGCCGACAATGCCGGGAAGCTGTTTATCAGACCGCCGACGGCCCCTAGCTCTGACACACCGTGGACACACCCTTGGTCTACTGCTGTTAACATTTACAATATATTCCGCTTTTCCATTGAAGGGTTAACACCAGGTGCACGCACGTTTAGAGAGCCAGCATCCCCTGCGGTGGACATTTGTGTTTTGCATAACAAGGCTACTTCTTTCCAAAACGTGTAACTCTGACAAAACATTAATTTCCACTGCTGAGGACACTGGTTCTCGGAGGCTATGTCTACTATTTTTTTTAATTATTTTTTTTTAACAGCGATCCACCTGGTATTTAACTAATGTTTATTATTTAAAAAAACTATTTGGGGTTATAAAGAAGCCTTATATTCTTCCAAAATCAGGCCTCATATTGAAGTCAATACGACATTTTAATTCTGAATCACTTGTGTTACAGTAACACATGCAAATGATGAGTTGCAGAAAAAAAAAACAGTCCGGTAAATTGACTCATTATAGTAAAAACGTGAGAATTGCATTATTTTCAGCTTTTGCAATTGTACACTGCAAAAACTGAAATCTAAGTAAGATGAAATATCTCAAATAAGGGTGATATTTGCTTATTTTCTGTGTGATAGATAATTCTTCTCACTAAGCAGATTTGATGTTAGAGTGTTTTACTTGTTTTAAGGGTTTTGGTCGTAAATGATCTCAGTAAGATATTACAGCTTGTTGCTGAGATTTTATGACCTATATTGAGTAAAACATGCTTGAAACTAGAATATCAACTGTTGCAAAGCTGTGTCATCAACACTCACAAGTATAAAACTACTTTTTTAAAGTAATAATTTCTTATTTCAAGCATGAAAAAAAAAATCATGACTTTGACACAATTGTGTCTCATATTAAAACAGATGACAGCCAAATGGACTTTGCTGTTTTATTTTCAATGAAACAATAGAAAATACGTACTCATATAGTAGTACAGTTGATATTGGTGAGAATATACTTATTTTAAGGTATTTTTGGGTTCATTGAGGTTAGCTAATTTGACTTGTTTTGGAAAGTCTTGACAAGCCAAATGTTCTTGTTCTATTGGCAGATAATTTTGCTTAGTTCAAATAAAATACCTTTTTGTATTTTTTTTTCTTGTTTTTGAACACTGACTATTTGCAGTGTAGCAACTGGGATTTGGCTGTTAACCCTAAAAAGATGGGCCGTGTTACTATCACTGGTTTGTCGGTGAACTCCGCCTACTATGTAAAAGTATGTAAATGTTTACATTTTGGTCACATGCTCTAAATGTGCCTTTTGCTGCATGGTCACATTATCAATATGATACATCACATTTTTTTAGTTTCTCATGTTTGAAAAGGAGTAGGAAGAAGCGGAGGTTATTGAATCCTAGCCCTTTTCCATGTTATAGCAATTACTAACACATTTATTCACTTGCTGTTCTTCCACAATTTACTTCACAAATTTAAAAAAATAAAATTCTCATTTAATAGATAGATAGGTTGAAAATTACATAATGAGATGAGTAAAATTATCTTTTTTTTTTAGAAAGTACAAAATGTTTCTAAAGATTCTTCTTCTTTGTACTTAAGCGGGATCATATTAGTAATTTGTTTGACCCTTTTTGCTTAAGCCATTCCATAATTTGATTCCACATACGGATATATTAAACATTTTTAAGTGTTGTATGTGCATACAGATGTTTTAAACTAGCTATTTTCTCTACAGTTACATTTCTTCTCTTTTGTTGAGAAAATTGTTGTATATTCTTTGGTAGCAGGATATAGTTTGCTTTGTACATAATTTTAGCTGTCTGAAAATGCACCAAATTATTGGAATTTCATTATGTTGGTTTCAATAAATAAATAAAGAGTTTGAATGCTCTCTATATCCAACATTATGTATTATTTTATCTATATATTATTTCCCCATGTTTAGTGGCCTTACTTTTTGTTAAAATAGAACTTTCGCTAATGTCATTTGTTGACGTTATAGAGACGTCCATGGGCAGTTTGGTTGTGTTCGACTATCCCTGAGTACCTCGGACCCAAGTCTCATTGAGGGATGTGTCTGAAGTTAAAAAGGTGGCCACATGCACATGTTTAATGCTTAACATGTAATGTTATGTTTTATTTTATCACATTCATTTAATAATATTGTTTGATTTGGGTTGTTTTCATACAATTTGATTTAATGAAAATTACCATCACCTCGTGTTTCCACATAAGCAAACCCATACAATATGTCTCTTGTCTAAACAAAAACAAACACTACTGCCAGTAGGATTGCCAACTGTCCCTTGGAAAATGGAATTGTCCCATGTTTAGAAACAAAAGTATGTATTCGGTTTTAAGATGTCAATGAATGCACTTTGTCTGGTATTAACATTAACATTAAAAATGAAAAATAGTGTGTAAAATATCAATAGAGTCACCGACACAGATAGACAGACAACATTCACACACTAAGGTCAATTTAGTGTTGCCAATCAACCTATCCCCAGGTGCATTTCTTTGGAGGTGGGAGGAAGCCGGAATACCCAAGGGAACCCACGCAGTCACGGGGAGAACATGCAAACTCCACACAGAGAGACCCTAAGCCAGGGGATGGAACCCAGGACCTTCGTATTTTGAGGCACATGCACCAACCCCTGGTACACAGTGACAGTTTTTCTTTAAAAAAAAAAAAAGAGCAATTGGGCACGTTTGGAGATCTTTACTGTCCAACAGGCAAGCTAGATGTGGCTATCACGACAATGAGGAACATGCTAACTTAGTAGTATTAAGTGTCTCAGGTTGAACGACTAGTGTTTTGTTCTCAAAACACTAGTCGTTCACCTATTAATCAATCAATCAATCAATGTGTATTTATATAGCCCTCAAAGGCCTACTGAAACCCACTACTACCGACCACGCAGTCTGATAGTTTATATATCAATGATGAAATCTTAACATTGCAACACATGCCAATACGGCCGGGTTAACTTATAAAGTGCAATTTTAAATTTCCCGGGGAACTTCCGGTTGAAAATGTCTATGTATGATGAAGTTTGCGCGTGACGTCAATGGTTGAAACGGAAATATTCGGACACATTGTATCACAATACAAACAGCTCCGTTTTCATTGCAAAATTCCACAGTATTCTGGACATCTGTGTTGGTGAATCTTTTGCAATTTGTTTAATGAACAATCAATCAATCAATCAATGTTTATTTATGAAGACTGCAAAGAAGAAAGCTGTAGGTGGGATCGGTGTATTAGCGGCTGGCTGCAGCAACACAACCAGGAGGACTTTGACTTGGATAGCAGACGCGCTATCCGACGCTAGCCGCCGACCGCATAGATGATCGGGTGAAGTCCTTCGTCGCGCCGTCGATCGCTGGAACGCAGTTGAGCACGGGTGTTGATGAGCAGATGAGGGCTGGCGTAGGTGGAGCGCTAATGTTTTTATCATAGCTCTGACGAGGTCCCGTAGCTAAGTTAGCGTCAATGGAGTCGTTAGCAACAGTATTGCTAGGCTTCGACAGGCGGCACAGCATTAACCGTGTAGTTACAGGTCCAGTGTTTGTTCGGTGTCTCCTGATAGTAGTATTGTTGATCTTCTGTCTATCCTTCCAGTCAGGGGCTTATTTATTTTGTTTCTATCTGCATTTAAGCACGATGCTATCACGTTAGCTCCGTAGCTAGAGCTTCGCCGATGTATTGTCGTGGAGATAAAAGTCACTGTGAATGTCCATTTCGCGTTCTCGACTCTCATTTTCAAGAGAATATAGTATACGAGGTGGTTTAAAATACAAATCCGTGATCCACAATAGAAAAAGGAGAAAGTGTGGAATCCAATGAGCCCTTTTACCTAAGTTACGGTCAGAGCGAAAAAAGATACGTCCTGCACTGCACTCTAGTCCTTCACTCTCACGTTCCTCATCCGCAAATCTTTCATCCTCGCTCAAATTAATGGGGTAATCGTCGCTTTCTCGGTCCGAATCGCTCTCGCTGCTGGTGTAAACAATGGGGAAATGTGAGGAGCCCTTCAACCTGCGACGTCACGCTACTTCCGGTACAGGCTAGGCTTTTTTTATCAGCGACCAAAAGTTGCGAACTTTATCGTCGATGTTCTTTACTAAATCCTTTCAGCGAAAATATGGCAATATCGCAAAAATGATCAAGTATGACACATAGAATGGATCTGCTATCCCAGTTTAAATAAAAAAATGTCATTCAGGCCTTTAATCACAAGTGTCTCAAAGGGCTGCACAAGCCACAACGACATCCTCGCCTCAGATCCCACACCTAAGTTGTTGAACTCCGGAACATCTTCAACAAACAAGACGAGTCCAGTTACTTTTGTGGAGAGTATAAAACTCATTTCAGACAAATAAAAAAAGAAATTAGGTCGACCAGCCCTGCTCGGTGTCCATTATTTTTTTTCCACGGAGCTGGCAACCCTAACTGCCGGTCCCATCCAAAGTTCTCATAGACACCTGTGACATCACTGTGTCCTGTCCAGAAAGTAAAGACCCTTCCCGTCTAATCACCCTAATGTTGTTTCCCCCCACGTGTTGATAAATGATTCCATTGTGGTGTGATTATCGCAGTTATTCATAGCCTCTTCGCTACATTTGCTACATTACAAAAGAGCAGGCGCAGCTGCGGGCCTGGTCCGCGTGTTTCCCTGTCGTTGCGTATTAAAGGCGAGCCTATGACATTCAGAAAGACTCTGTAATGTGCCTCGCTATATGCGTCATGTTATTAAAACGCTATTATGTTGACAGCAAGCGGGGCCCGCCCCTGTGATGAATTAGCTGTGAATCTGATTCGGGATGCTATTTCAATAATTAAATGCAATTAGCCAAATATTGGGACAAGCTAGGATAGAAATTAAATGCATGTTAATTAATTTCTGTAAATAAGATTTCAGTGTTTAGCATGTCGAGATGATGCAGCCAGATTTGGCTCCTGGCGGCAGAGAAACAACAGAACGTGTTCTGGTGAGTATCAAGCGAATACAGTTTTTTTTTTTTTATGTTTTGGACTGAGAAGAATGAACTTTGATTGTAATGTCTACTGTGCCTGCAAATAAACCAAATGTAGCTGATATAGTCTCACAATGTACGCCTTTAAAGTCACATACGATCTTAAACCAGGGTTTGTACCCATGATTTAGAGGTAAAGCTATAACTATACATACACTATATTGCCAAACGTATTTGGCCACCCATCCGAATGTTTAAATTTCAGGTGTCCTAATCACTTAGCCCGGCCACAGGTGTATAAAATCAAGCACTTAGGCATGGAGACTGTTTCTACAAACATTTGTGAAAGAATGGGCCGCTCTCAGGAACTCAGTGATTTCCAGCGTGGAGCTGTCATAGGATGCCACCTGTGCAACAAATCCAGTCGTGAAATTTCCTCGCTCATAAATATTCCAAAGTCAACTGTCGTCTTTATTATAAAAAATGGAAGAGTTTGGGAACAGCAGCAACTCAGCCACATTGGCCACGTAAACTGACAGAGAGGAGTCAGTGGATGCTGAAGCGCATAGTGCAAAGAGGTCGCCAACTATCTGCATGTGAAATTTGGTGGAGGAGGAATTATGGCATGGGGTAGTTTTTCAGGAGTTGGGCTTGGCCCCTTAGTTCCAGTGAAAAGGAACTTTGAATGCTTCAGGATACCAAAACATTTCGGAAAAATACCATGCTCCCAACCTTGTGGGAACAGTTTGGAGCGGGCCCCTTCCTCTTCCAACATGACTGTGCACCAGTGCACAAAGCAAGGTCCATAAAGACAGAAATGACGGCGTCTGATGTGGATGAACTTGACTGGCCTGCACAGAGTCCTGATCTGAACCCACTAGAACAGTGGTCCCCAACCACCGGTCCGTGGATCGATTCGTACCGGGCCGCACAAGAAATGTAAAAATATATATATATATATATTTTTTTTAAATTAAATCAACATAAAAAACACAAGATTCACTTATAATTAGTGCACCAACCCAAAAAACCTCCCTCCCCCATTTACACTCATTCACACTCATTCGCACAAAAGGGTTGTATCTTTCTGTTATTAATATTTGTGGCTCCTACATTATATATCAATATAGATAAATAAAAAAATAATACAATTTTTAACAACAGCATAGCCATTAGAGACGTGATATTTGGGCCAATATTACAGCGGACATCATGTCAGTTTGACGCTATGTGCGCTTGTCCTCATGGGAAACGTAGTCTTCTTCTGGCAAAACACTACCACTTTGGTAGACTGGTGTCACCAAAATCAACCAAAACTGAAAGTTCTTAAAAGTGTGGCTTTAATATCGACCAATATTCAAGGATTCCATATTGGTATTGTATCTGAAGTGAAAAAAGGTGTATGGGGAGACACTTAATCCTTGATACATTCCGCAATACATTCATTCAGATCTATCAGCATCTGAGCTGGTTTATCGGGCGTTTTAGGGACCCTGGCCTGTTTAATTTCACATCCTTTTCAGACGAAATGTTTTTGTAGTGTTTGTGCTTGAGTCAGCGTGTTTTTGCCCCAAAAGATCCAGCGAAGGGAAACTGTTTTTATATGTTCCTCCCTACTAGGGTTGTACGGTATACCGGTATTAGTATAGTAGCACAATACTAATGAATCATATTTGGTACTATACCACCTCTAAAAAGTACCGGTCCACCACCCCCCGACCCCTTGTCATCGTCACGGGTTTACGAGCAGAGGAGCATGTTCGGCAGCGCACAATCACTGAGTACTTACAAGCAGACACAGTGTGTAGACAGAAAAGGGAGAATGGACGCATTTTGGCTTAAAAAATAACGATAAAGGCGCAGTCGGCAGTGTTGTAACTACTTCTAAATCACTAATACTCGCCTCCATGGCGACAAATAAAGTACGTTTCTTACAAGTATCATCCCTGCAGGACGAGGAATAGCTAAACATGCTTCACTACACACCGTAGCTCACCGGCGTCACCGCTAATGACGCCGTTCTTGAATGTAAACAAATGCCATGGGTGGATCTACACTTAACATCCATTGTAATGATACAAAGTACATGAGCGTATCTAGTCGATACTACTATGGTTACATCTATCTTTGTTTAGCATCACAACATTTATTTTAGTTTTTTTTTTTAAATATATATTGATTTATTGATTGATACTTTTATTAGTAGTATCATGATTATAAACTCAGGAAATATGTCCCTGAATATGACCAATGTATGATCCTGTTACTACTTGGTATCGGATTGATACATACATTTGTGGTATCATCCAAGACTAATGTAATGTATCAAACAACAGAAGAATAAGTGACTATTAAATTTGAACAGAAGTGTAGATAGAACATGTTAAAAGAGAAAATAATAAATTAAGAAGCAGATTAATAATTCATTTTCTACCACTTGTCCTTAATAATGTTGACGAAATAATAGAATGGAAAATGACACAATATTTTACTGCATACGTCAGCAGACTAAATTAGGAGCCTTTGTTTGTTTACTTACCACAAAAAGACAAGTTGTCTTGTATGTTCACTATTTTATTTAAGGACAAACTTGCAATAATAAACACATGTTTAACGTACCGTAAGATTTTTTTGTTAAAATAAAGCCAATAAGGTTATTTTTTGTGGTCCCCTTTATTTAAAAAAGTACTGAAAAGTATTGAAATACATGTTGGTACCGGTACCAAAATATTGGTATCGGGACAGCACTACTCCCTACTATCCTCATCCCTTCCTATACTTAAGCGCCTTGGTTTGCAAGTGATGTCCTTCATTTTTGTTGCGCTGAACACCACCGGTTTCAGTGAGAGTTGCCCATTTCTGTGCATTCAATGTCAGTCTCTTGGATCTGAAGAAAACCTGCCGTCCAGTCAGCCTCGGGGGGGGGGGGGGGGGGGGGGGGGACGATCCGGTAGCCTCAAAACACCTCTCCTTTCATTCCCCCTCCCTCCCAAGCTTTAACACAAGGTATGTATTTTGGGAGAGACCCCCGGTGATGTGATGGACACGAGTGCTGTGTTTGAAATGGAAACCAACACATTCTGCCCTGCCGGGGGAGGCACCAGGAATATCCCGACAGGGGACGGTGAAAAGGAAATGGGGGGCGGGGGGGTAGAGAGAAAAGGCCTCTTTATTGAGGTTTTCCTTTCAAAAACAGGCACAAATATATAGGAACGAGCATTCCCATTCAGGATGTGTAGCCTCAATAGAGCGCCGGCTTCTTTTTTCCTGGTATCGCTCGTGTATACACCGACGACACATGCTGCCTCAGATAACCCAATGAAAAAAAAAAAGACACGATAAGAGAAATGAATGAGAAGTGATACAAGCTTATCCTCTTGTGTGTTTCCACCTTCAGCTGCCATTTATTTCACACGCAAGTAAAAAAAAAAAAAAAAAAAAAGGATGTGCTGCCATGCTAAAAGGATGATGCATACCTCCTCCTCCTCCTCCCTATAACTCACCTGCACTGATGGAGGCGAGTCACATCCTTCGCCCGCAACTCATTCCAATGCATGTGTAAACAAGGGCCGCACTTATCATGTAGCGCTCAGATAAGAGCGGGTGGATGAGACCTCCAGAGAGATGGATCGCAAAAGGGGCTGCACCACCCTGCCACCTTAGGATAATAAACAGCCTCAGAGGAAGGGGTTCGGTTGGGTGGGTGGAGGGGGGGGTCAGATAAGAGCCATCACTCACATTGGCCGGGCTGATAAGACACAGACGCACTCTGTCACCCTGCGTGACATTTGTTTTTCATTCCACTCCGGTCCGAGGGAGAAGTCAACCTGTTTCATCTCATCAGCGGACGCCGCCGCCTCACCCCGCTAACGTGTGTGCCAGCCCCTGACACTGAAGGCGGCCTTGTGACGGACTACCGAGGAGTACGCGGGTCACTCTACTGTACACACTAAAAAATGTTGGATTAAAAAATAACCCAGTTTTAACCCAACTGCTGGTTCAGAAAAGGACAACCCCCTTATTTGAGTTATTTTAACTTAACATTTTGGGTTAATTTTTTCAACCCAACCTTTGCGTTATTATTATTATTTAAAGGCCTACTGAAACCCACTACTACCGACCACGCAGTCTGATAGTTTATATATCAATGATGAAATCTTAATATTGCAACACATGCCAATACGGCCGGGTTGGATTACTAAAGTGCAATTTAAAATTTTGCGTGAAATATCCTGCTGAAAACGTCTCGGTATGATGACGCCTGCGCGTGACGTCACGGATTGTAGAGGACATTTTGGGACAGCATTGTGGCCAGCTATTAAGTCGTCTGTTTTCATCGCAAAATTCCACAGTATTCTGAACATCTGTGTTGGTGAATCTTTTGCAATTTGTTCAATGAACAATGGAGAAAGCAAAGAAGAAAGCTGTAGGTGGGAAGCGGTGTATTTCGGCCGGCTGCAGCAACACAAACACAGCCGATGTTTCATTGTTTACATTCCCGAAAGATGACAGTCAAGCTTTACCATTGGCCTGTGGAGAACTGGGACAACAGAGACTCTTACCAGGAGGACTTTGAGTTGGATACGCAGACGCGGTACCGTGAGTACGTACGCAGCTGCGGCTTCCAAACATTTGATCGCTTGCCCGTACGTGCGTGCCGCTATGTGCATGTCACGTACGTAACTTTGGGGACTTTGGGGAAATATATGTGCTGTATGAACTTTGGGGAGGTGAACGGTACTTTGGGCTGTGGGATTGAGTGTGTTGTGCGGGTGTTTGATTTGTATTGGCGGGTTTTATGGACGGCAGGGGGGAGGTCTTTCTTATGCGGGATTAATTTGTGGCATATTAAATATAAACCTGGTTGTGTTGTGGCTAATAGAGTATATATATGTCTTGTGTTTATTTACTGTTTTAGTCATTCCCAGCTGAATACCAGGTCCCACCCACCTCTCACAGCATCTTCCCTATCTGAATCGCTTCCACTGCCTTCTAGTCCTTCACTCTCACTTTCCTCATCCACAAATCTTTCATCCTCGCTCAAATTAATGGGGTAATCGTCGCTTTCTCGGTCCGAATCGCTCTCGCTGCTGGTGGCCATGATTGTAAACAATGTGCGGATGTGAGAAGCTCCACAACCTGTGATGTCACGCGCATATCGTCTGCTACTTCCGGTATAGGCAAAGCTTTTTTATCAGCGACCAAAAGTTGCGAACTTTATCGTCGATGTTCTCTACTAAATCCTTTCAGCAAAAATGTGGCAATATCGCGAAATGATCAAGTATGACACATAGAATGGACCTGCTATCCCCGTTTAAATAAGAAAATCGCATTTCAGTAGACCTTTAACCAACAAGTAGAGTTATGATAACTTAATGTTGGGTTATTCCCAAACAAACTATTGGGTTAAAGAATTTAATCAATGAATCAATCAATCAAAGTTTACTTATACAGCCCTAAATCACGAGTGTCTCAAAGGGCTGCACAAGCCGCAACGACACCCTCTGCTCAGATCCCACATCAGGTCAAGAACAAACTCAACCCAATGGGATGACAATGAGAAACCTTGGAGGGGACCGCAGATGTGGGGAGCCCCAAAAGTTGAGTTATGCTAACTCAATGTTGGTTGATTAATAACCCAACTATTGGGTTGAATTTATTTCACACAAAAGCTGAGTTATGCTCACTACAATTTTGGGTTATTCCAAACCCAACTATTGGGTTGCGCAATTTAGTGCTGCTTGACCCAATAGTTGGTTAAAAATTATAAATGTTACTGCTGGTTTGTCCTACTCCTTCCCAACTACTGATCAAAATAATTTTTATTCCATTAAAATATACTGAAAAGCAAGATATGAGTGAATTTTTTTTACAATAATTTTTTAGTTTTCACGGCGGGGGTCGCATTTTACTGTGTGGATCGTTCTCCCTGGATGCCGACGGGACTTCAAAGACAAGGTGCAGGTAAGGAAATTATGTATTGTCCATAAATCAGGCGAGATACAAAAAAAAGAGCACCAGCGTGCCGATAGCACAGGAAGCTAACGGCATAGCAAACAAGAAAAGCTTAGCATGTAAACAGGCAAACAAAAAGGTGAAGCTTAGCTCAGGAATCAAATTATTAGCTGTCGTAACTGTTGCGTGGAAGCAAATAAGAAAGCCAGTTTGAGTGTGGCGAAAAGCAGGGAATAAGTAGCTCTCTGATTAGTGCCCAGGAGCAGGTGAGTGTCCGAACACTAATCAGAGGCAGGTGAAAACAATCTGCAGTCATGGCAACCAAAACACAAACCCGGGGGTGCTCAAAACAGGAACTGAGGGAGTCAAAAACTAAACAAACATGACGGATCGTGACATTAGTAGTTGTATACAGCATGCTCAAATATTTTCATGTACATAAGATGTGTGATTGTAAATAATGTTAATGAGATTAATCCTTAATAAAATACCCATCAAGAAAAAAGTACCTTCTTAATAAAAAAAAAGCCTTTTACCCAGAAATGTGTTACTCATTGAAAAACAACCAAAAATCATTCATAGTTTTGACAACACAGATAATGAGTTAAAATAATACCCTTACAACCCAAAAAATGGATTGCTCTTCATAAAAATAACTCAAAAATTTAATCCAACACTCGCAACTCATAAATTGGGTTATCAAAATAACCCAGCATTTTTTAGTGTGTAGCATGATATTTACCATTGCTACTTAAGATGGAGTTTAAAGAACAATCGGTTTTCGGCTTGTGGACACTTGACACTTAAAATCTGCCAGTGGGGAGCATGTTTGGAAGTAGTGGACTCTGCATAAGCAAAATCACATGATGGTAGTGCGACAGTGCGCCTTATAACCCGGTGCCCCTAATGTCAGAATATTTCTGGTTTTGCTTACCGACCTCGAAGCAATTTTATTTGGTACATGGTGTAATGATAAGTGTAACCAGTAGATGGCAGTCAAACATAATAGATACAGTATGTGTAGACTGCACTATGATGGCAATATGACTAAAGTAAACAACACCAACATTTTATATGTTCCATTGAAAATATAGAACATTACACACGGCGTTCAAAAATATGTCAACATTTTTTAGTACGACTTTGGTTAGCTATGAAGCCGCACCGCTTGATGTGCTTCAACATACGAGTATTATTATTGTTGTGTGTATAAGGTAAGACATATTATCTGGCGTTTTGTTTCGCAATATTATGCAAAAGCAACTTTTCTTACCTTCTGGTACCTGCTGATCTGTATTTGGGATCTGTATAAATCCTGAAAAATGTTGCGCGTCCGCCTTTGTAGTCCGTGGCGACACCATCGATAAGCTTCTTTTTTTTGTCTATCTTCTTGTTATGGGACATTCATCTTCCGTTGTCACCATTTCTAATATAAAGTAGTGTAAAGTTCTTATATCTGTCAGTAAACTCGCCATGAAAGCACTAAAACATACCGGTGTAGTGAGTTTACATTATTCACCCAAGGAACTTTAGTTATTAAAAAGTTACGGTCGGACAGTTTTTCACGGGACACATTTCCGGTGTTGTTGTTTCCGGATGAGGAGACGCTGCTCCGTTATTGATTTAAGTAAAGTCTGAATGTCATTAAAACAGTTAGCTTCATCTTTTGACACTCTTTCCACTCCCGTCCTTGCACGCTACACCGCTACAACAAAGATGACGGGGAGAAGACGTTGCCGAAGGTGAGCCACGTAAATAAGACCGCCCACAAAACGGTGCATCCGGAAGCGACTGTCAGAAAGCGGCTTGAAGATGATCTGTAAAACATAATCTATGCAACATTTTGACCAAAGAACCACCATTACATGTTATGGAAGTGTTTTACATTTAGAAAAAAAAAAAAAAAAGACTCCTTTAATGCGCCCTATAATCCGGTGCACCCTATAAATGAAAAACTATACAAATAGACCATTCGCCGGCAGTGCACCTTACAATCCGGTGCACCATATGGTCCGGAAAATACGGTAACAGTGTTTTGGAGACTACAAATGCAGATTTATGTTTAATCTTGTTAATATGTTACTAGTTTTCTTCAGTCAAAGACACACTTTCCAAAAACCGAGAACTTGCCAAACGGGAGCTTTAGTAGTGTTTGTGCTTCTTCAACAAAATGATGTGTGTTTAAAAGACGGGTATGGCGTTGTTAATAGTGTTTCTTCACAAAATCAACTACTTGTTTGATATACTTGTGCAAATCCATCTGAAAGAGGGCAATTCTAAAACAAAGAACTAAAAAACAAGTAATAGTTGAAAAAAAGAAAACTGTTTTGACCGGTCTATTTTTGTTTAAATCAAAGTGTCTCTTAGTGGACCCACAAATAATAATAATAACAATAACAAATAATAAATAATAATAATAATAATAATAATAATAATTATTATTATTATTATTATCATTGTTTGTATTATTATGATAATAATAATAATGATAATCACAACAACAGTAATAATATACTTTCATTTTAAATTATTTCCTTAACAAAAATGAATAATACTAATAATACTTTACTGCCTACTTATTAAAGTTGTTCCTAATACTTGCCGGGACTTGAGTCCAAATTTCGTCCGGTATATGTGCAAATGTGTACAGGTATGACGAACAAAGCTCCTTGAATCTTTGAATCCTTGAATGATCTATTATAATTATTATAATTATAATCTTTTATTTTTCTCTTAATAATAATAATGATCGTAATAAAAATAATACTAATATAGTTTCATTTTAAATTATTTCCATATCAAAAGTAATAATACTAATATTGATCATCTATTTTAATTTTTAGTCATTTCCTTGTAAACATATTGCTAAAAGTAATGATACAATTGTTAATAATCATAGTGCTTTGTTTTTGTTTGTATTAAAGAAAAATGCAAAATCAAATAAAAACAAAGTCTACATGCTAACATTAGCATAATGATAGTATAACATTAACATGCTAATAAAGAAGCAGTTAGCATACTGACATGATGTCACCAAGTACAGAAATGCATGGATTTTAGGTTCAAACGTATAAATTAGTTTAAATGGTAGAATAAAATGTAATAATTTACATGTACACTAAAATGCTAAAAAAAAATCCTACTTGCAAAATGGAGCAAATCAATGAAATCTATGATTACAATACAAAACTGGCTAAAATAATAGTAGAAATTGTTAGCATTCTGACATGGGAACAATTAGTATACTTGCAGGATGGGGCTGAGTATAACAATCCAGGATTTTTTAGATTTAAATGCACAAAACTATCTAAAACGCTAGCATATTGGCATTTTAACATGTAAAGTTTGTTTACTTGCAAGATGGCATAAAGTAACAAAAGCCATGATATGATATTTGTGTTTTAACATTTAAAAGTACCTAGTAATTAGCTAGCTTTAAAAAAACAGGCCTATAATAATAATCATAATCTACTTTACTTGTGAATAACTCTATTATTATAATAAGAATAATTATAATACTAACAAAAACGGTGTGGGGGTCAAATGTGTACTTTGTAAATATTGCAAGTACATTTTTTGTATAATTATAAAGTGGCATGCTGGAAAACAGAAAAACAACATAATTTGCAGCAATTCCGAAGAAACATAAATCATTATGTATTTTGCTTTTTTTTGTTTAGTTAGACTACATATATATATATATATATATATATATATATATATATATATATATATATATATATATATATATATATATATATATATATATATATATATATATATATATATATATATATATATATATATATATATATATATATATATATATATATATTTTTTTTTTTTTTTTTAGACTGTTCCCAAAATACAAAATCATTACAATTCAGAGAACCCTGAACATGAAATGTGTGTTGATTTTTTTGCCAACTTACAAGTGTCCAATGAACGTTTATGAGAATAAAGTGCTTTGCTCAAGAATAACATAGTTTCGAGTTGTGGCATGAAAGTGAATCCCAATGTCGTTTATGGGAATCAAACTTGAGACCACTAAGTCATAGACCATTTCAAACAAATAGTCCACAGCTGCCCCGGTAGTTACACATGTACATACTGTATGCAAGTACAAAGGTTCCCACCATGACAACTTGTGGCTTTGTTCCTGCAGTCTTGTTCACGGTCATGCAAAAGTGAAAAAACATAAGTTGTAGTGCTAAAAATAAAATATCCTGTCAATGTACCGAGCGGGTAAAACAAGCAGGAAAAGAGCAATAGGTCTCAATCTGTCCCTGGCTGACCGTAAAAAGCAAAGTTGTACGTGAGTTATTGTGAAAACTCCTTGAAAAAAACCTCCAGTTACAACTTGTAAATGATCCTTTGGAGATTCATAATTCTGACGCTGTGCAGGAAGGTACTTGACTTATTTTGTCTTTTAGCACCTTTAATTCCCCCAACAGGCCGCCCAATCAGAAGGGGCATACGGGGTCCATGTAAATCAAGCCGCCCTTGGGTTGCCTTTGCTGGGGTCACCTACAAGTCACAGATTTGCAAAAGGTATAAAACGTGTACTTTACGGCTATTCCCAATTGTTTTATGTGGGGACCTATATGCATTGTATTACCGCTAATGAAGGGCATAAGTTTTCACTTTACGACTTTAGGACCTTTTTTTTTTTTTTTTTTTTAAAACTGGGAAGGGTCGTAAAACACCAGAAACGTTGCCCGTGTTTGTCACCGCGGTTCTTTGGGGTTCAGACTGAACACACACTGTTCCCATTAGCCAGGCAGTGCAGTAATGGGGGCCTGTGGGCCGTGAGAGCGCTGCAGTCCCCTCCATCAACTCGAGCTTGACGTTCGGCAGACAAGGAATGAGAGAAAAAAAAAATACTTTGAATGAAGCCTGAGAGAGCTGGACGTGAGGCTGACACTCGCGGTTACCTGCCTTGACCCTTGAATCTCAGAAAATATGTTTCTGTTCTTACTCACTGTAGGATCCTATAATGCATTTTCATAGCTGGAAACACCAGAGACATCACTAAATAATCAATGGTTCTTTGGGTTGGAGTCAAAACGCTTTGAACGATATGCTGGCATTTATGTAATCCTCACAGTTGCTTAATCGTTAAAGAAATTGTCAATGACTTACGGTCAAATACGTCTGACTTTGGTGGCCTTCAGGTAATCTTGCTCAAATTTAACACACAAATGCTTGCCGGTCCCCAGAAGGTGTGTACCACATTTCCTTGTGCTTAAGCCAAAACACCCTAAAGTTACAGTTTAAAAACAGCGCCACATGCACAGCGAGTAAATGCGGATATGGCCTGCAAAACTCGTTCTTTAGTTTCTTTTTTAAATACAAATATTTGTAAAAAAAAAAAATATATATATATATATATATATATATATATATATATATATATATATATATATATATATATATATATATATATATATATATATATATATATATATATGTATTTTTCCAAATCGATTATTGATAATTGTGGTTCAGAAAGTGAATGGATGTCCTACTATGTAGGGTACTACTGCGCACTACTGGGTACTACCGAGTTATATATGGGGCCACCCGGTCCAATAACAGATAATACCAGGAACTATACTCGGTTCTAGCGAGTATTATTGATTAGGTAGTACCAGGTAATACTGTGTATCACTAGGTACTACCAAATCCTTCACCAGGTGCCAACAGGTACAATCCCGGTAGCCTACTACCAGACATAACTGTGTATTGCCAGGGTTCAAACCAGGTAATACTAGGAAATGTTCTCAGTTCCACCAGGTACTTTCAGGCATGATCAGATATTATCAGGTGATACTGTGTATCAGTAGGTACTACCAAATCCTACACCAAGTACAATATGGGTAGCCTACTACCAGATACAACTGTGCACTACCAGGTCCCATACCATGTAATATCAGTAAATATACTAGGTACTGCCAGGCATGATCAGATACTATCAGGTAATACTGCATATCACTAGGTACTACCGAGTCCTATACCAAGTTCCACCATGTACGATATTGGGGAGGCTATTACTAGGTACAACTATGTACTGTCAATTCCCATACCAGGTAATACCAGAAAATATACAGAGTGCTACCAGGTACTATTAGGCATAATCAGGTATTACTAGATACTACTGTATATTATTGGCGACTACAATGGTATTTTCAGGGTGGCACCAAGTACTGTAAGGCATTATCAGGTACTACTAGGTACTAATGCGTATAATTGGTTACTAGCAGGCACTATACCAAGTGGCACCAGGTAATACCAGTTACTATAAGGCTTCATGAGTTACTAAAGTGTATTACTGGGTACTACCAGGCACTATACCGTGTGTCACCAGGAACTATATTGGGTACGGCCAGGTGCTACTTTATTACGAAGTCCTTAACCAGCTAATACCAGGGTGCCAACAGGTACAACTGGGTAATGTCATGTTTTATACTGGTTGATAGGTATTAGTCACTATTGCATATTACTGGGAAATAACCGGCGCTATACCACCAGGTACTTTAAAGCATTATCAGATAAGTACTTCTGCATATTACTGGGTACTACCAAGCACTATACCGGGTGCCACAATGTACAATATCGGGTATGACTAAGTACTATGGTGTAATACTAAGTCCTAAACCAGGTAATACTGGATCTCTGTCTGGACTGGAGCCCGCAGTGCCTCAGACTGGAAGTCTCTGCAGAAAGTGTATTGTGTATGCACCTTAGGGGATCTGCTCCAATTTTGTTGTTCTTTGAACCTGTTCACTGTAATAATGACAATAAAACTATATTCTATTCTATTCTAAAGTGGTGAGGACGGCGGAAAAGATCATCAGGACTCCTCTTCCTCCTATCCGGGAAATCGCAAAAAGCCGCTGCCTGACCAGGGCTCAGAAAATCTGCAGAGACTCCTCCCACCCCCACCAAGGACTGTTTTCACTGCTGGACTCTAGAAAGAGGTTCCGCAGCCAAACCTCCAGGTTCTGTAACAGCTTCTTCCCTCAGGCCATAAGACTCTTGAACGCATCATAATAATCCCCTTAATTACCCCCAAAAACGGATTAACTCGCTGGACTATAAAGACAATATAACATACATCCATAAACGTGGATGCATATGCAAAAGTGCAACATATTTATCTGTACAGTAAATCTATTTATTTATATCTGCACCTTATTGCTCTTTTATCCTGCACTACAACGAGCTAATGCAACCATATTTAGTTCTTATCTGTACTGTAAAAGTTAAAATTTTAATGACAATAAAGAAAGCCTAAGTCTAAGTCTAATACCAGGTACTATATTGGGTACTATCAGATCTTACACTTGGTATAATGTACTAACTACTGCATATTACTGGGTACTACTAGGTCCTATACTGGGTGCAATCAGTTACTACAAGGCATTATCTGGTACTACTAGGTACTATTGCCATTTACTGGGTACTACCAGGCACTATACAGGGTGCCACCAGGCACTTTAAGGCATTATGAGGTACTACTGCGTATTACTGGGTACTACCAGGCACTATACCGAATGCCACCAGGTACAATATTGGGTACTACCATGTTGTAAACCAGGTAATACAAGGTACTATACAGTGTGTACCACTGGGTACTATCATGTATTGTACTGAGTGCTGTCCATCAGGTGCTACCGGGTACTAAACCAGGTGCTACTGGGTAGTACCATGAACCATACCAGGCATAAATTAGATACTGCTACTAGATGCTACAATTGGGTGCTACGAGGTACTAGGTAATGGAATGTTCGAAACTTGCCAAGTTGGGAACAATTTTGTAATGTAAACCAGCGCTGATTTTAGTAAATACATGTGATAGAAAAAACTACTTAAGAGATAGAGGTGTTTGCCTATGTATTCTTTTCTATGCGTGCGATAATTCATCAGTTTATTCCTGAGGTACATGAACGTAACGATACACTGTGCAAATCCCAGTGGGCCCTTGTCAGCGCGAGTAATACCTGTCAGCTCACGGATGCTGTAGACGAGAGTGAAAAGGATTGAGAGAGAGAGAGAGAGAGAGAGAGAGAGAGAGAGAGAGAGAGAGAGAGAGAGAGAGAGAGAGAGAGAGAGAGAGAGAGATTGACAAATCAAGCAATTAAAGAGGGGAGGTGATTATGTCATCATTTTCAAGTTTGATATTGACAAGGACTGAATGAATGAGGGATGGGGGTGGAAGTGTGCTGGGATTGAGGGATTGAAATATCCGACCGGGACATTCTGCTTACTTTTTCTTGCCGGTTCTTATCTGGCCACGTTCAGCCCTGTTAATGTGATGAGGAACAATATTTCGTGAAGGGCGGCTCAATGTGTCTCTCCTGTCGCCTCGCCGGGTCCTCATCTTTCCTTTGTATCACCTTTTCTCTAGAGGTGGGGGGGGGGTTAGGTGAGCGAAGGGGAAATGAGGTAAGATAATCACTAGGAGAGGAACCCGTCTCTCTACCACTACCTCGGAAACATTTTCATATCAATAATCAAGCAATTTCTCCGCATGCTAATCCATCAAAGTGTGCTGAGACGAGGTTGGTGTGGGGGTGTGTGAGGGGGATTAATCTTACTGCGCTTCCTCTTTTCAGGTGTGCCCCCTTTCTTCCCGCTCCCTGGCAGTGGTTCGGCGTCGTCGCGTGCCGCACAAAAGCCCCATGCCCTGTCAGCACTGATCGGAGGCCCCGGCTATTAAAGGCGGGGCCTATCCATGATGCTCGACATCTGCACCTGAAAGGAGCACAGGTCTCCCGGTGTAGATAATGAAGGCGTGCTGCTAACAGCTTTTTGTCATGTGTATAAACGCAAAGTGCTTAGCTTTCACATGGAGCCTGCAGACACACACAGGAAGATTACCATAATGTCTACAAACGCTGACAGGAGAAAATTCCGCTCTCTCCTTTTTTTTTTTTTAGATTAGTGGGCTTTTTTTTTAAGGAGATGCACCTAAAGAACAATGTGTTTGCATGTTACCTTTTTATGTTTTCTAACCATCTTTCGAGCAGCAGCAGCATGTTCAGAATGTGTGAATTGTTGAAATTGAAGGGTTACTACTTGCTATTGATACACTTTCAAAAACAACACCAAGTACTTTATCCAGTACTAATGGGTACTGATAGGCATGGCACGGTACCAACCGGGTAGTATTACTGGGATACACCATGTAGAACAATAGTATCTGGTACAATGTACTAGGGTTGTACGGTATACCAGTACTGGTATAGTATCGCGGTACTAATGAATCAATCATTCTGTTTGAAAAGTACACTGCAAAAACTGAAATCTAAGTAAGATTAAATATCTCAAATAAGGGTGATATTTGCTTCTTTTCAGTCTGATAAGATCATTATTCTCACTAAGCAAATTTTATGTTAGACTGTTTTACTTGTTTTAAGGGTTTTGGTCCTAAATGATCTCAGTAAGATATTACAGCTTCCATCCATCCATTTTCTACCGCTTATTCCCTTCGGGGTCGCGGGGGGCGCTGGAGCCTATCTCAGCTACAATCGGGCGGAAGGCGGCGTACACCCTGGACAAGTCGCCACCTCATCGCAGGGCCAACACAGATATACAGACAACATTCACTCTCCCATTCACACACTAGTTGCAAAATATATTACAGCTTGTTGTTGAGATTTTATGACCTATATTGAGTAAAACATGCTTGAAACTAGAATATCAACTGTTGCAAAGCTGTGTCATCAACACTCACAAGTATAAAACTACTTTTTTTAATGTACTCATTTCTTATTTCAAGCATGTAAAAAAAAATCATGACTTTGACACAATTGTGTCTCATATAACCGGCTTAATGAGAGCCTCAAGATGCTGTATCCATTCTCCAACTTCAAAAAGAAACTGAAAACTTACCTATTAACCACCTATCTCTAATGCCTCATGTGGGGTTGACTACTGTTGGGTTTTGCATGGTCGAATGAATGTATGTGTGTATGTGTATGCGTGCTTTAGTATTATTATCTTGTGTTTATCATATAGTGTTGTTTTTTGTTGTTGTTGTTGTTGTGCTTGCTACCATTTTTCATCATTCCATGTATATACTGTCCTCTGGACCCCCTGTCAAAAGCTTCTTCTAGCTTATTTGGGGGACCTTTTCACTTACCAATATCTTTAAAATATATTCACTACTATTGTAATTGTTCTATGGTATTGTGAATAAACTTGAAACTATAAAAACAGATGACAGCCAAATGGACTTTGCTGTTATATTTTCAATGAAACAATAGAAAATACGTATTCATATAGTAGTACAGTTGTTATTAGTGAGAATACACTTATTTTAAGGTATTTTGGGGTTCATTGAGGTTAGCTAATTTTACTTGTTTTAGAAAGTCTTGACAAGCCTAATTTTCTTGTTCTATTGGCAGATCATTTTCCTTAGTTCAAATACCCCTAATTTTTTATTTATTTTTTCTTGTTTTTGAACACTGACTTTTTGCAGTGTACCGGTTCCCGGGCATGACGGCGCGTCGTCACATCATGACATTGCTGGTTTTGCGAGCAGAGGAGCATGTTCGGCAATGCACAATCACGGAGTACTTACCAGCAGACAATGTGTGTAAACAGAAAAGGGAGAACAGACGCATTTTGGTCTAAAAACTAAAGATAAAGGTGAAGGTATAACACTGAAACGCCCTCAGAAAGAGGTGCTTTAAGACATGGCTAGCTAGCTAGCAGCGAACGTCCATTAGCAGTCGGCAGTGCTTTAGCTACTTCTAAATCACTAATCCTCGACTCCATGGCGACAAATAAAGTACGTTTCTTACAGGTATCATCCCTGCAGGACGAGGAACATGCTTCACTACACCCCACTAACAGCAAGCTAGCACCCTGAATGTAAACAAATGCCATCTACACCTGACATTCACTGTAATGATACCAAGTACAATAAAGTTAAAGTTAAGTGAAAGTACCAATGATTGTCACACACACACTAGGTGTGGTGAAATTTGTCCTCTGCATTTGACCCATCCCCTTGTTCACCCCCTGGGAGGTGAGGGGAGCAGTGGGCAGTAGCGGTGCCGCGCTCGGGAATAATTTTTGGTGATTTAACCCCCAATTCCAACCCTTGATACTGAGTGCCAAGCAGGGAGGTAATGGGTCCCATTTTTATAGTCTTTGGTATGACTCGGCCGGGGTTTGAACTCACAACCTACCGATCTCAGGGCGGACACTCTAACCACTAGGCCAGCGTATCTAGTCGATAATACTATAATTACATCGATATTTTTTATCGTCATAAAATCATTTTTCCTTTTATTAACATTCATATTATGTTTATAAACTCAGGTAATAAGTCCCTGGACACATGAGGACTTTGAATATGACCAATGTATGATCCTGTAACTACTTGGTATCGGATTGATTACTACATTTGTGGTATCATCCAAAACTAATGTAAAGTATCCAAACAACAGAAGAATAAGTGATTATTACATTTTAACATAAGTGTAGATGAAACATGTTAAAAGAGAAAGTAACCAGATATTAACAGTAAATGAACAAGTGGATTAATAATCAATGTTTACAGCTTGTCCCTCATAATTTTTTACAAAATAGAATGATAAATGACACAATATGTTACTGCATACGTCAGCAGACATATTAGGAGCCTTGGTTTGTTTACTTACTAATAAAAGACACGTTGTCTTGTATATTCACTATTTTATTTAAGGACAAAATTGTTCTTCGATTGCAATAAGAAACATATGTTTAATGTACCGTAAGATTATTTGTTAACATAAAGCCAATAATGGCATTTTTTGTGGTCCCCTTATTTAGAGAAGTACTGAAAAATATTGAAATACATTTTGGTACTGGTAACGGTACTAAATATTGGTATCGGGACAACACTACAATGTACTAACCTATACCGTGGACTACCATGTACAAACGTACTATCAAGCATTACCAGGTACTAGCATTCACTACAGCACAGACTATCACGTACTGCATGACTACAAAACACTGATAGGTACTAAATAGGGTATTACTATACATGACTGACCTAAATCAGGTACTAAACCAGGCATTACTAGGTAGTACTGGGTACTACCAAGTAGTACTTTACTGGGTGTTATAGGTATTACACAAGGTACTATACTATTGTATCATGCACTATCACATACTATCAGGCACTACACCTTATGAGATTACTAAGTACCATACCCATCCCAGCAGGCACAAGACATTGTACAACGTTGATTATGCATACATGTTTTTTAAAACTGACTTTGAAACAACGTTGCAAAATAGTTGTATTTGTAAAGTGAGACAAAGTTGATGTCTAACGTTGGACCCACGTTGTTGGTTGGGAAATTACCAAATTTCAATGGTCAAATCAACGTCACAACCTGACATTGAATAAACGTTGTCAAAAAGCATGTTGTTTCAACATTGTATTTGTGTTGTAATATATCGGTTGGGAAATAACTAAAATTCAATGGTCAAATTAACGTCAAAACCCAACATTAATTATATGTCGTCAAAAAGCATGTGGTTCCAATGGAGGAGGAGTAGCTGTGTACGTGATGAAGAACCTGAACTACAAAGTGATAAAAACATGTCATTTGCTATAGATAATATCTTAGAATGTATAACCATTGAAATATGTCAGGAAAAAAGCAAAAACATTTTCATCAGATGTATATATAGATCACCTAAGTCAAGTATAGAAACATTTGAAGAATGGATCAAGGCTACTTACATGGACAATGGTCAAAGAATAATTTTCTTATGTGGTGACTTTAATATTGACTTATTGAACCCCAACAAGCAAAAGTCTATTGGGAATTAAATGATGGAATGGATTAAGCAAAGCAATCAAACAATGTACTAATATGATCCACTTCAAGAATCTCTTCAAAGTACAAAGAAGAAGAACCATGACAAACATTCTCAATTTATTTCATCCATTCATTCATTCATTCTTAAAGTAATCTTACTTATCTCATCATATGAAATATGACTTACTTCACCAATTATTATAATTAAATTATTACTATTATTAATTTATTTATTTTTATTGTGAGTACTTATGGAGTTTATTGTGAATAAATTGTGAACAGGAAGTGAACAAAAAGTTTTAGCAACTGTTATGTAAAGAAAAGGGGTAGGATTAAATAAGCTCTGCTTCTTCGTACTCCTTTTCGAACATGTTGAAAAGAGAAACTGGAAATTGAGATGTATCATGTTGTATGCTTGCATGTTCGAAATAAACTCAAACTCAAACTCAAACTCAATGTTAAGTTTGAGTTGCTCAACATCAGGACCTAATTCAACAAGTTCTCAACGTTGTTTCAATGTTTTGTGCCTGCTGGGATACTTACCAACCTTGAGACCTTAGAATTAGGAAAAATGTAAACATTTCCAAATTTCAAAAGGGAATATCTCTACTTTTTTGTAGCTGTATTAAATGTCCCTCTAACAACACATTATAGTCAACATCAGGACCTAACTCAAGAAGTGCTCCCTATTGTTTTAATGTCTTGTGTCTGCTGACCTGGCACATACCACTATCAGGTACCATGTAAAACTGCACACTACACAAGATATACACCCGGTAATCCCAGGTATAACTGTATAGTGGGAACTACCACATAATGTGTTATGTACTAACAGGCACCGAGTACTACACCAGTTCCTACATGACACACCAGGCACTAGCATGCACTGTGCACTACAACATACAGTAAATACTACCGGGTACTATACCTGGTGCGACCAGACACTATTAGGTACTTAACAGGGTATTACCAAGGACGGCCGAGCAATATCGGGTACCAATAAGCACTACCGGGTGCTACTGCATACTATGCGGGGTTCTACCAGGCACTACCGGGTACTACCAAGTAGTGCTACACTGGGTTACGATATATTACGAGGTATGAAATTTGGTAAAATACCATTACACCATGTAATATTACATACTATCAGGCATTACTGTACACCTTAAACTATTAAATACCATACGGGTGCCACTAAGTACTAAAAAGGAAAGTAACAGGCAGTACTGGGTGCTATCAGGTACCATGTAATACCACACTCAACACCAGATATACACCTGGTAGTCCCACGTACTCCCTGGTAATATACAGGGAACTGCCACATAATATGTTGGGTACTACCATGTACTGATAGGGCATAACATTGTACTCTGCTGGATGGTACAACTGAAAAATATTAGGTAGGACTATACCGTGTGCTACAATGTACTAACAGGTACAGAAGCAGGAACTATACCGTGGACTACCATGTAATATCAGGCACTACCAGGTACTAGCATGCACTACAACAAAGACTATCATGTACTACACAAAATACTAACAATCACTGCCGGGTATTATACCCGGTGTTCCTGACACTACTAGGTATTAAACAGGGTATTACCAAGCACAACCGAGCAATACCAGATACTAAACCGGGTATCAATAAGCACTACTGGTTGCTATCAGGTAATATAGTACACTTTAGAAGATATATACACCTGGTAATCTCAGGTACTCCCTGGTAATATACTGGAGCTACCATATAATATGTTGTGCACTACCAGGCACCGGGTACTACACCCGTTGATCAAGGGCACTACCAGATACTACTATGTACCAGGCCCTGCCAGGTACAACCAGGTCACCAGGGGGTTGCAGATGTGCTTGATGTCTGGATGCTGCAGTATTATACTCCCTAGTCTCCACTTTGCTACAGCACTCATTCTACCTGCGGCCCTCAGTCTCCTCTTGGATAAAATGTAAGAATGTAACCTCAAAGGCCTTCTTCTAACTTTCTCAAATAATTATAGAGTGAAGCCATTTGGGTACCGTGCAGTCGAAAGCAAACTGTTGTTTTCGAGCCTATGAGGACATAACAGGCACTTTTTAAAGCCAGTCGTGTTGTTGGAGGTACAAATCAGAGGCCTCATTAGCAGCACATATATCATCTACCGTGTGCGATTTAAAAGAAGGACCGGGTCAAATCACTTTAAATACCTCAGGGGAAATCAACATTTGTCATTGCAAAGCAAACCTGCCTTTTCTCTCTCGCCTGGCAATAATTCATGCTGGAGAAGCGACCCCATTCAGCGCTGCGGTGATTTTAATTTCACTCTTGCACTCGGCCGACTGTCTCCCTCCATTCATTGCTTGAACACACAATTGTCTCTTCCAATTGGCGGAAGCGATACTCACGACCGGCGGGGCTGCAGCCCTATCCACAGACGGCGGGGCATGTGATGCAAATGGCCTTTTTGTGGAACACTTAGGCGTGTGAAACATTGCAAATTATTCCTCTGATGTCCACAATTAAAAAGGGATTACACCCGTGTTGAACTGAGTGACGTTCTCGCTGGAAACACGGAGGGGATGATGTATTATAAATGTGTTATTAATGCGTAGCCGGGCAAGGTCGGGGGAAGTCAAGATGTGTGTTGAAATATGGATGTCACCCTCAAAGAGGCCCGCTAACGTTGCTGCAAGTGGACCCTCTGGACACACGCTAGGCTGATAGAATATTGATGTGTTTGTGCACCATGCGGCTTTTACATTTCTGTGGACGGTCTTGCCATGCTAATGCTACGTGTAGCACCACCTACGCTTAGCTATAGTCGCACACCTGCGGCTTGAATGCCAAGACACCCATCACAAAAATGGAACCAGTTTGTGATGGCACACTCAACTCAACTCTTTCCAAGTTCTTGACCCTTACCAAGCTGTATACCCAAGACAAAATCCTTTTTTGTGGGCATGTATCAATAAGAACGATTGACAGCTTCGAATTGATTAAAGGCCTCATCTTTTCTCCTCCAAACATATTGCTTGGTATTGTGGCCAAACAGCTACATTTTTGTTTCACCTGACATCACATGGACAAAGATAAGCCCTTCTAGGTAAGTTATATGGTCTGATGAAAAAAAAAAGAGCTGTTTGGCCACAATACCCAGCAATATGTTTGAAGGAGAAATAGTGCGGCCTTTAATCCCAGGAACACCAATCCTACCGTCAAGCATGATGGTGGTAGTATTATGCTCTGGGCCTGTTTTGCTGCCAATGGAACTGGTGCTTTACAGAGAGTAAATGGGACAATGAAAAAGGAGGATTACCTCCAAATTCTTCAGGACAACCTAAAATCATCAGCCCGGAGGTTGGGTCTTGGGCGCAGTTGGGTGTTCCAACAGGACAATGACCCCAAACACACGTCAAAAGTGGTAAAGGAATGGCTAAATCAGGCTACAATTAAGGTTTTAGAATGGCCTTCCCAAAGTCCTGACTTAAACGTGTGGTCAATGCTGAAGAAACAAGTCCATGTCAGAAAACCAACACATTTAGCTGAACTGCATCAATTTTGTCAAGAGGAACGGTCAAAAATTCAAGCAGAAGCTTGCCAGAAGCTTGTGCATGGCTACCAAAAGTGCCTTATTGCAGTGAAACTTGCCAAGGGACATGTAACAAAATATTAACATTGCTGTATGTATACTTTTGACCCAGCAGATTTGGTCACATTTTCAGTAGACCCATAATAAATTCATAGACGAACCAAACTTCATGAATGTTTTTTGTGACCAAAAGTATGTGCTCCAATCACTCTATCACAAAAAAAATGAGTTTTAGAAATTATTGGAAACTCAAGACAGCCATGACATTATGTTCTTTACAAGTGTATGTAAACTTTTGACCACGACTGTATATAAGACAATAATGCCAGTACCACTGAGGATGTTTTACTGTTTTAATAAAATACACTTTAAATGTTGTGTTTCAGTGGTACTGGGTCTCTTAGTTTAGCTACGTAAAGTCTATCCTATCCTAAATACGTAATTTTATTAAGCAGTATACTGTCATTCCTCGTTCATCGCGGATAATTGAGTCCAAGTCTGAACGAGGTAAACAAATATCTGCGAAGTAGGACTGTTATAAATAAATGAAACATTTGTACAGTTAGCGGGGATGTCCTGAGCTGATATTGATACGACATTAGGAGAAAAAAAACGAGTAACAGATGATATCGGCTTGCATCTGAAATCGCCAATAATTAGTGTTTTATGTTAATAAATTGTAAGCGATTTATCAGTGTTTTTCATACCTACCATTGTTTTCTGAGTAATTTCACCTGATTGAGCCTTTCCTAACATTTCACACAACAAAATAACTGAATGTACTATAATTTGTATTGATATTGTATCTGAATAATATATCCATTAGCCAATACTCAAGGCTCTATCGGTATTGTATCAGATGTAAAAACAAGTTGTATCGAGTCACCACTAATAGAGCATACATAAACTGTTCACGACCTTCTAAACATTTTTTTTTTAACATAGTTAGAGCCCTCTGACCATGAAATAACACCCATTTGTTCACTTTCACACTCGTTTCACTGTGCCCCCCAATCCATGAAGGAGAGGGGGGCGGAGCAGAAAAAAAACGGCAGATCAACTGGTCTAAAATGGGGGGTCTATTTAAAGGCTAGAGTATACAAATGAGTTTTAAGATGGGACTTAAATGCTTCTACTGAGGTAGCATCTCTAACTGTTACCGGGAGGGCATTCCAGAGTACTGGAGCCCGAATAGAAAACGCTCCATAGCCCGCAGACTTTTTTTGGGCTCTGGGAATCACTAATAAGCCAGAGTTCTTTGAACACAGATTTCTTGCCGGGACATATGGTACAATACAATCAGCAAGATAGGAGGTGTAGTATTTTATACGTAAGTAGTAAAACCTTAAAGCCACATCTTAAGTGCACAAGAAGCCAGTGCAGGTGAGCCAGTATAGGCGTAATATGATCAAACTTTCTTGTTCTTGTCAAAAGTCTAGCAGCCGCATTTTGTACCAACTGTAATCTTTTAATGCTAGACATAAATGATAATGATAAATGGGTTATACTTGTATAGTGCTTTTCTACCTTCAAGGTACTCAAAGCGCTTTGACAGTATTTCCACATTCACCCATTCACACACACATTCACACACTGATGGGCAGGAGCTGCCATGCAAGGCGCTAACCAGCAGCCATCAGGAGCAAGGGTGAAGTGTCTTGCCCAAGGACACAACGGACGTGACTAGGATGGTAGAAGGTGGGGATTGAACCCCAGTAACCAGCAACCCTCCGATTGCTGGCACGGCCACTCTACCAACTTCGCCACGCCGTCCCCATAGAGAGACCCGAAAATAATACGTAACAGTAATCGAGACGAGATGTAATGAACGCATGAATAATGATCTCAGCGTCGCTAGTGGACAAAATGGAACACATTTTAGCAATATCACAGAGATGAAAGAAGGTCGTTTGATGACATCGAGCACACATTGCTCAAAACCTCTATGTGGTCCGAAAGGTCTGCAGTGAGGCAGTCCGATTGTGCCCTTCTGGACACGTGTCTAGTAAGAACAATTGAAACAAGGCCTTTTTGAAGTTTTCATCAGAGGGATGTATACCGAGTACTGGTACTTTTTGTTACCGGTTCCAATTTAGGTCGGTCATGAAGATTCTGGACTAGCAATACAATCTGTATTTTATGTTCCAGCTGACTGACATAATTATGACAAGCTATTACATTATGTTCAGCTGCCACTGCTACACATTAAAAATAGCTTTCAATAATGACAAATAAGGACGCAATACAACAAAAAAGTTTGTACCACAACAATATTTCATCCTCAAAAGTTCCTGAAAGTCACGCGTGAACTTTCTTTACGCATTTTATCAACCGTCCTCCCAGCGATCCATTAATCCAGAGGCCAATATTAATCCTTTCATAAAAGTGAACATTTTAGATAACTTAATAATCCATAGAGTTGCTTTGAAGCAAGATATCATCCACTGTGACAGATGGTCTCTGGTTGCTGTCTGACGTCAATCACTTTTGCCGCGTTTGCGTGGAATTAAAACACATCTTGCTTGAATGTGTTTCAGTTTGTTCTGTCTCTTTACTACTAACTGGACGATCGAGCATTACACTTGCCCACCAAATATTTTTATTTACATCATACACACTACACACACATATATCAGTAGCGCAAAACTCAAAATGGCTTCTGGTCCGTCACTCAAATATGTCTGTGTGCAACATTAAAGGCCTACTGAAACCCACTACTACCGACCACGCAGTCTGATAGTTTATATATCAATGATGAAATCTTAACATTGCAACACATGCCAATACGGCCGGGTTAGATTAGTAAGGTGCAATTTTAAATTTCCCGCAAAATATTCTGCTGAAAACATCTCGGTATGATGACGTTTGCGCGTGACGTCACAGATTGCGCGGACATATTGGGACACCATTGTGGCCAGCTATTAAGTCGTCTGTTTTCATCGCAAAATTCCACAGTATTCTGGACATCTGTGTCGGTGAATCTTTTGCAATTTGTTTAATGAACAATGAAGACAGCAAAGAAGAAAGCTGTAGGTGGGAAGCGGTGTATTAGCGGCCGGCTGGACTTTTACCAGGAGGACTTTGAGTTGGATAGCAGACGCGCTACCGTGAGTACGCAGCTTTGGCTTCCAAACATTTGATCGCTTGCCCGTACGTGCGTGCCGCTATGTGCATGTAACGTACGTAACTTTGGGGAAATATATGTGCTGTATGAACTTTACCGAGGTGAACGGTACTTTGGGCTGTGGGATTGAGTGTGTTGTGCGGGTGTTTGAGTTGTATCGGTGGGTTATATGGACGGGAGGGGGGAGGTGTTTGTTATGCGGACTAATTTGTGGCATATTAAATATAAGCCTGGTTGTGTTGTGGCTAATAGAGTATATATATGTCTTGTGTTTATTTACTGTTTTAGTCATTCCCAGCTGAATATCAGGTCCCACCCGCCTCTCACAGCATCTTCCCTATCTGAATCGCTTCCACTGCCCTCTAATCCTTCACTCTCACTTTCCTCATCCACAAATCTTTCATCCTCGCTAAAATGAATGGGGTAATCGTCGCTTTCTCGGTCCGAATCGCTCTCGCTGCTGGTGGCCATGATTGTAAACAAAGTGCAGATGTGAGGCGCTCCACAACCTGTGACGTTACGCTACTTCCGGTACAGGCAAGGCTTTTCTATCAGCGACCAAAAGTTGCGAAATTTATCGTCGATGTTCTCTACTAAATCCTTTCAGCAAAAATATGGCAATATCGCGAAATGATCAAGTATGACACATAGAATGGACCTGCTATCCCCGTTTAAATAAGAAAATTTCATTTCAGTAGGCCTTTAACACACATAAAAATTCCTATTGTTACAAATAGCACACCCACATAACATGCTAACTGATTGTATTGATTTATATGATATATGTGATATTATATGTCATGTAAAAGGTATGTTCTCTGCACATTAATGTAATTGTAATGAACAGTAACACAATGATGGATCTGAGCGGTCTTGACAAGAAGATGAAATAACTGCATTTTCCTTACACTAAACATATTCTTTAAAGGCCTACTGAAACCCACTACTACCGACCACGCAGTCTGATAGTTTATATATCAATGATGAAATCTTAACATTGCAACACATGCCAATACGGCCGGGTTAACTTATAAAGTGACATTTAAAACTTCCCGGGAAATATCCGGCTGAAACGTCGCGGTATGATGACGTTTGCGCGTGACGAAGTCAGAGTAACGGAAGTTATGGTACCCGTAGAATCCTATACAAAAAGCTCTGTTTTCATTTCATAATTCCACAGTATTCTGGACATCTTTTGCAATTTGTTTAATGAACAATGAAGGCTGCAAAGAAGACAGTTGTAGGTGGGATCGGTGTATTAGCAGCGGACTACAGCAACACAACCAGGAGGACTTTTTTGGAGCGCTAGCCGCGCTAGCCGCGCTAGCCGCGCTAGCCGCGCTAGCCGCGACCTCACCTTGACTTCCTACGTCTCCGGGCCGCCAAACGCATCGGGTGAAGTCCTTCGTCCTTCTGCCGATCGCTGGAACGCAGGTGAGCACGGGTGTTGATGAGTAGATGAGGGCTGGCTGGCGTAGGTGGAGAGCTAATGTTTTTAGCATAGCTCTGTGAGGTCCTGTTGCTAAGTTGCTAAGTTAGCTTCAATGGCGTCGTTAGCACAGCATTGTTAACCTTCGCCAGCCTGGAAAGCATTAACCGTGTATTTACATGTCCACGGTTTAATAGTATTGTTGATTTTCTATCTATCCTTCCAGTCAGGGGTTTATTTTTTTGTTTCTATATGCAGTTAAAGCACGATGCTATCACGTTAGCTCGTAGCTAAAGCATTTCGCCGATGTATTGTCGTGGAGATAAAAGGCACTGAATGTCCATTTCGCGTTCTCGACTCTCATTTTCAAGAGGATATAGTATCCGAGGTGGTTTAAAATACAAATCCGTGATCCACAATAAAAAAGGGAGAGTGTGGAATCCAATGAGCCAGCTTGTACCTAAGTTACGGTCAGAGCGAAAAAAGATACGTCCATCACTGTCTCTCAAGTCCTTCACTGTAACGTTCCTCATCTACGAATCTTTCATCCTCGCTCAAATTAATGGGGTAATCATCACTTTCTCGGTCCGAATCTCTCTCGCTCCATTGTAAACAATGGGGAATTGTGAGGAATACTAGCTCCTGTGACGTCACGCTACTTCCGGTACAGGCAACGCTTTTTTTTATCAGCGAGCAAAAGTTGCGAACTTTATCGTCGATTTTCTCTACTAAATCCTTTCAGCAAAAATATGGCAATATCGGGAAATGATCAAGTATGACACATAGAATGTATCTGCTATTCCGGTTTAAATAAAAAAAATCATTTCAGTAGGCCTTTAAGACTTAAAAAAGCAGGTCTGAGATGTTACAGTACATCATGTTGGAGTTGTTATGGTTACGGTTTGATTTGAGCTAATATAAATGCTAATTAAAATGCATTTTTTCACATCCTTATTTCCACAAATTACATATACCGTATTTCCTTGAATAACCGCCGGGGCGCTAATTAATTTAAAACCCTCTTCTCACTCCTGCGCTTATCAAAGGCATGCGGGATAGGCAAGCATACGCTAATTATTTTAAAACCTCTTCTCACTCCGGCGCTTACCTTATCATGAAAAGCACATTTAATAAAAAAAAACGTTATTATGGTCTTACCTTTACTTGTAAATGAGTCCATGTGCAGCTGCTTCTGATCAAAAGCATCGTTTATCTTTCTTCAGTTTTAAAAGTCTCTCTGTCTCGATGGAGATATCCCTTTAATTATTACCTCCTGCTTCGATTGAAAGTCCAGTTTAGAAAACTGTTTTATTTTAGATATGTAATCCTCCATATTAAAAATGCAAGCAATCGATCGCTTCCTTGTTGCTGCTTGTTGTCTTCTTCTGCAGCACCGGTCTTCTGCAGTACCGGCAGTCGCAAGAAGGATCACTAGCACCCTCTAACACCAGGAGGCGGGAGTCATTTAATGACTCATATTTGACACACGCAGCTACGGTATATTAATAAAACATACGGTAGCTGCTTACTGTTCTTTTTAGCATATTCAATAGCTTGGACCTTAAATCCTACTGAATAGCTCTTTATCTTCTTCCCTTTATGCGATTTTAAATTATTGAAATTAGCCTCCTCCATTTTGGAAAATGATGCCTTGAAAGGTGAAGTGTCACTCGTGACGTGACGAGTTTGACCCGGCGGTCAAACGAGGAATACCGGTTTTTCAAAATAAAGCGCTTTGAAAGACGCAACTCCAACAACAAAAAGTCAGCTCTCCACCACTAAAAACTAACAATATTAATAATAAGAATTGCAATTACCGGTATATAATAACACAATATTGATATTTGTCTTCCCTTTATGCGATTTCAAATGACTGAAATCAGCTTCCTCCATTTGGAAAATGATGACAGGGAAGTGTCGCTCGTGACGTGACGAGTTTGACCCGGCGAAAATTCTAGGCATATGCTAATTATTTTGCGAAACGAGTTTGACCCGGCGGAAGTGCCAAGCATGCGCTAATTATTTTGCGAAACGAGTTTGACCCGACTGTAATTCTAGGCAGGCGAATACTATATTCCTGGCGGCAATTCAAGGAAATACGGTAGTCCCGATAAGAGTACCGATAAACAGTCGTATCGATGATGAATATCGATTAGGGTATCGTACCAATAAAATCTTGACGATATACATCCCTAGTCACAGCTGACATCTTAGTGTCCCTCATGGTTTGAACTAGAGTAAGTGACCAGAGACAAAGCATGTGTTTTGTGTTCTTTCAATTTTGTGGACCTGTGGACCAAATCATGGACAGCAGTGTGTCCTGGTCCAGCCTATTGGTACACCATACCACTATGTGAGGAACTGATTGGTGTGAAAACTGAGCTCATGTGGTCCAAAGTATGAAACAGTCAAACGGACTAATGCCACCTGCTGGTAGCGCCATGGATAAATACAATACAACTTGACAGATATCTTCATAGACTTTTATTAACCCCGCGAGGGGAATCGTCAGTCTCTTTGGTGTCGTTTTTTTACGCTTCGAGCAGATTGCCATCGTAGCTTAGCACACCACCTGTCTTTCTATTAGCTCTACTGAGTTAGGATAACAAAGATTTAGGATGATGAGGCGCTGCATAAACATGAAGTCGCCATAGGACGCCAGCCAAGAGTGCAGATGCTGAACAAGTCCCCTGCAAGAAGCGCAACAGCAGAACGAGCGTTTATCTATTTCAAGCCAGTTCAGACAGAATAGTCTGCCATATGTAAATAGCAGTTCAATAATGAATGCACTTCCTCCTTGCTTTTATTTGCTTTAAGCAGTCACACACACGCCGCCTGGCAGGCACCGAGCGAGACACAAATTAGAGGCCTCTTTTTTTTTGGTTTTAAAGGAACTATTCAAAGAGCCGCCTCGCCTTACCGGAATATCAGTTATTATTTTTGATGCTGCAATTTCTGACACTTTGATGCAATCAGCGAGTAGCCGCGGCATTCAGCCCTCTCCAGGGAGGGAGCTGTCATGAGTGAGGAGCCGGTGGGGTAGATAATTACGGGAGATCAAACCTCCGCTAGTTAGCAGGCAGCAACGTGGAGGCAAATGCCAAAAACCAGCCAATGTTGCGCAAACGCTTGTTCAAGGATATCCTAATTGCTGTAAGTGGTTCCTTCAGGACTGGTACTTCAAAAACACTGACTGCCGCATGATGTCACCCCCCTCACCCCCCAATTTGCTCATTGTGAGAGCAAATGGAAAGCTCACGAGAGGACGGTCATGACTTGTGACCCAGCACAGTAGTAAAAGTGGCTTATTCTCAGTGAGTGTTGACTTTAAGCTTGCACGTTCTTCTGTCAGACGTCCCAAAATTGTGTATTAGATGTGTTGTCCAATATCCAGCCTTGATGCTAAAATTAAGATGGTTTAAAAGTGCTTTTAGTAAGCCCTTTTTGGAACACATCGTTACGTATGTCTGTAGCGTTAATGCTCATGGGCTGTTTGTCCACAATAGGTCTGAATTTAAATAGCGTATTATCATACCTAGAATGATACCCAGAGCGCCTTACATTATACATCACATTCACTCATACAATCACACACTGATGGCTAGAAAGGGGAATCAAAAGTGTATCAATTCCTTGGAATCACTTGCCATTTTGTTTCCAAACGGTTCTCTTAATAAGCTTATTCCTGATGGCTTCATCTGGCCAGGATCTTCAGCTCTCACTGAATCGGTTCGCAGCCGAGTGTGAAGCGACTGTCCAAGTCCGAGTCCATGGTTCTCGCCCGGAAAAGGGTGGAGTGCCATCTCCGGGTTGGGGAAGATATCTTGTCCCATGTGAAGGAGTTCAAGTACCTCGGAGTATTGTTCACGAGTGGGCAAAGAGTGCAGTGTTTCCCACACATTCATTTATTTTTGGCGGCCCGCCACGAAAGAATTAAGGCCGCCACAACATTTTTTTTTTTTTTTTTGGTCCTGTCCAGCTTCTTAGGCAAATCAGATTTACTTTACAAAAGAGAAGTGTAGGATCGAGATTTTTGGAGCTCTTTGTTCAGTAGATCAGATGTTTGATGAAGCTTTGTGTCTATCTACCACCACTACTGTTTTCTGTTTATTTGTTACTGACTGTGGCAGGACACCTCTGCCTGTTTCACTTTATGTTGCTGGTAAATAATATGGTTGTAGTAGTAGGCTAAAGTTAAATTATTTAGTATGCACTAATTAAAGGGGCAGAGGCCTACTGAAATTATTTTTTTTTATTTAAACGGGAATAGCAGATCCATTCTATGTGTCATACTTGATCATTTCGCGATATTGCCATATTTTTGCTGAAAGGATTTAGTAGAGAAAATCAATGATAAAGTTCGCAACTTTTGCTCGCTGATAAAAAAAAGCCTTGCCTGTACCGGAAGTAGCGTGACGTCACAGGAGCTAGTATTCCTCACATTTCCCCATTGTTTACAATGGAGCGAGAGAGATTCGGACCAAAAAAGTGACGATTACCCCATTAATTTGAGCGAGGATGAAAGATTCGTAGATGAGGAACGTTACAGTGAAGGACTTGAGAGGCAGTGATGGACGTATCTTTTTTCGCTCTGACCGTAACTTAGGTACAAGCTGGCTCATTGGATTCCACACTCTCCTTTTTCTATTGTGGATCACGGATTTGCCTGGTAAGGCTTAACAATGCTGTTGCTAACGACGCTAAGGCTAATTTAGCGACTTAGCAACCGGAACTCACAGAACTATGTACTCTCTCCTTTTTCTATTGTGTATCACTGATTTGTATTTTAAACCACCTCGGATACTATGTCCTCTTGAAAATGAGAGTCGAGCACGCGAAATGGACATTTAAAGTGACTTTTATCTCCAAGACAATACATCGGTGACACACTTAGCTACTGAGCTAACGTGCTAGCATCGTTCTCAAATGAAGATAGAAACAAAATAAATAAACCCCTGACTGGAAGGATAGACAGAAGAGCAAAGATACTGTTAAACCATGTACATGTAACTACACGGTTAAAAATTCTCAGCCTGGTAAGGCTTAACAATGCTGTTGCTAACGACGCTAAGGCTAATTTAGCAACTTAGCAACCGGAACTCACGGAACTATGTACTCTCTCCTTTTTCTATTGTGTATCACGGATTTGTATTTTAAACCACCTCGGATACTATGTCCTCTTGAAAATGAGAGTCGAGCACGCGAAATGGACATTTAAAGTGAATTTTATCTCCAAGACAATACATCTGTGACACACTTAGCTACTGAGCTAACGTGCTAGCATCGTTCTCAAATGAAGATAGAAACAAAATAAATAAACCCCTGACTGGAAGGATAGACAGAAGAGCAAAAATACTATTAAACCATGTACATGTAACTACACGGTTAAAAATTCTCAGCCTGGTAAGGCTTAACAATGCTGTTGCTAACGACGCTAAGGCTAATTTAGCAACTTAGCAACCGGAACTCACAGAACTATGTACTCTCTCCTTTTTCTATTGTGTATCACGGATTTGTATTTTAAACCACCTCGGATACTATGTCCTCTTGAAAATGAGAGTCGAGCACGCGAAATGGACATTTAAAGTGACTTTTATCTCCAAGACAATACATCGGTGACACACTTAGCTACTGAGCTAACGTGCTAGCATCGTTCTCAAATGAAGATAGAAACAAAATAAATAAACCCCTGACTGGAAGGATAGACAGAAGAGCAAAAATACTATTAAACCATGTACATGTAACTACACGGTTAAAAATTCTCAGCCTGGTAAGGCTTAACAATGCTGTTGCTAACGACGCTAAGGCTAATTTAGCAACTTAGCAACCGGAACTCACAGAACTATGATAAAAATATTAGCGCTCCACCTACGCCAGCCAGCCCTCATCTTCCCATCAACAGCCGTGCTCACCTGCGTTCCAGCGATCAACGGCGCGACGAAAGACTTCATCCGTGGGTTTGGCGGCAAGCATCAGCTAGGCGTCTTCTATCAGGGTAAGTAGTCCTTGTTGTGTTGCTGTAAGTATTGTACTTAGCCGCTAAGACACCGATCGATCCCACCTACAACGTTCTTCTTTGCAGCCTCCATTGTTCATTAAACAAATTGCAAAAGATTCACCAACACAGATGTCCAGAATACTGTGGAATTTTGTCGAAGAAAACAGAGCTTTGTGTATTGTATCCAATAGGGCCCAAACACTTCCGTGCATTTTATGACGTCACGCGCATAAATCATATCCAGAGGAGTTTTTCAACCGGAAGTGTGGCGGGAATTTTAAAATTGCACTTTATAAGTTAACCCGGCCGTATTGGCATGTGTTTCAATGTTAAGATTTCATCATTGATATATAAACTATCAGACTGCGTGGTCGGTAGTAGTGGGTTTCAGTAGGCCTTTAAGAGACATTTTAGCTTTTATATTTTTATAAGATATATTTTTTGTAAGAACCACAATTAATAAATATATTTCAGTGAATAACGTATTTTTCAAATCTGTGTATAAATATGTACATAAAGTGTTGTAATTATATTGTAAAATGGATGGATGGATGGATGGACGGACGTTTAAAACAAAACTGTTATTATTAATTAGTAAGTATACATTTTTTTAGCCTTTTTAGAGAAAATCATATCATTGTAGTAAATTATGCAAATTACTCGATGATGCCATGATGACCACGCCCATAGCCACGCCCACAGCCACGCCCCCACCACCACAGGTATCTTGGCAGTTTATGGGAAACACTGGAGTGGATTGAGAGATCAACAGGCGGATCGGGCAGCGTATTCAGTAATGCGGACACTGTATCGATCCGTTGTGGTGAAGAAGGAGCTGAGCCGGAAGGCAAAGCTCTCAATTTACCGGTCGATCTACGTTCCCATCCTCACCTATAGTCATGAGCTTTGGGTTATGACCGAAAGGAATATCACAAGTACAAGCGGCCGAAATGAGTTTCCTCCGCCGGGTGGCGAGGCTCTCCCTTAGAGATAGGGTGAGAAGCTTTGTCATCCGGGAGGAGCTCAAAGTAAAGCCGCTGCCCCTCCACATTTAGAGGAGCCAGATGAGGTGGTTCGGGCATCTGATCAGGATGCCACCCAAACGCCTCCCTAGGGAGGTGTTTAGGGTATGTCCGAGGAAGACCCAGGACATGTTGGGAAGACTATGTGTCTGGAAACGCCTCGGGATCCCCCGGGAGGAGCTGGACGAAGTGGCTGGGGAGAGGGAAGTCTGGGCTTCTCTACTTAGGCTGCTGACCCCGCGACCCGACCTCGGATAAGTGGGATAAAAATGGATAGATGGATGGATGGGTTCTCTTAATGATTCTTCCGGGTGGGAATGACGTCATTATGTACTGCGTACTGACATCAGAACACAAAATAGTGGTGCCGAGAACAAACGCTCTGAAGTTGACTACATTTTATAAGAAAATATTGCAACAGCGCTACTTGTAATAAATATAAGGCTGTTGGTTCATCAAGAGGAGGACATACGAGCAATATGCTGAAACATTTGAACACACAACATGCAATAATTATAAATGAAAGTTGTGTTTTTAACCGCTCCTATCTTATCCCAGCAGCAGTAAGGCTAGTATGTCATCTGAATATAACAGGTACTAACTCACCGCCTATCATGTAAGCATTGTTATTTGTTCAATTGAAAGGAATGGCCTGCGATGAGGTGGCGACTTGTCCAGGGTGTACCCCGCCTTCCGCCCAAATGCAGCTGGGATAGGCTCCAGTCACCCCCGCGACCCTGAGAGACACAAGCGGTAGAAAATGGATATATGGAAATGAATGCCTTGTCATTCAGATGAGCATGACGAGAGACATATTCTGACTGACTCCGAGGCGTTCACGTCTGTTACTAGACGAATGTCACAGAGCAGCGACTAAGTTTGTGGTCAAACGCTTGCATATGGCTGTTGTACAACAAGCAGCCCGCGAACTATCTGAGTACACAAGAGGCCAAGAGCTTCTTGTAAAAAACAGATACGAGCATAACACCAATGCAATGGAATAGATCCCAATACTTTATCAAAAAAAGATTTGTCGAGTGATATCAAGGATTATCTGTTGGTCGCGTTCCCAGACGTGTCGAGCTGCCTTGTGCTCCAGACGTCATCATACACCACAAAACAGATGACAATTTGGAAAAGCATGGAGGTCTACAACTTCTTTGAGTGTGGCTGGGTCAAGGAAATTGGTATGAAGACTCTCCTGGATAAATATGTATCGTTTTTGCTCGGGTAAGGGTGCATTCTACTATTCAACTTCGTGTCTACAGCCATGTTTGTTGTTGTTGCTGCACACGCCGTTCACGAGTACGCATGTTTTTCCCTGTCTTTATCAAAATACAACTCTCGACGTCAACATTGTGTATGTGCTGAAAGCTTCATTTATGATTGCTGCCTTTGGTAAAAGCTTAATTCTTTAAGGTTTTGCTCACATTTATTTTCTTTTATTTAGACTCACCGAGTTGGTGCTTTACGAAACACTCGTAGCAAAAATGTGTTTTAAGAAATACAAATAATATTAAGATAATTCTTAAATGGGAAATACTCAACGTTAACTGTATATCTTTAACAAAGTGATTACTGCAAACTTGTGCATTTTTCTCGTCGTCGTTTTGTAAAATCTTGCAGTATTCCGCCCTTCTTGATTACCTCTCGAGAAATGTTTATCCTTTTTGCGATTTGAACGGCTCCTACAGCCGAAAAAACAACGCAAGTATTGGGCATTTTTCTTCGAGAAAGGCTATTACCCAAATGCCTATTACCCATTGAGAACACACGCTGGCTTGACCACCACGCATATTTAATGAGCCGGACGTGATTTAATTTAAAACCAAGCAATATTTGTAACTTATGTATGTCAGTAAATTCCATTTTGGAAGCGCTAAAAAACTACTACAATGATGACGGGGAGAAGAGGGCAGTTAAAGTGGAGGCACGTAAATAAGACATCCTGAAGAGACGATCAGAAAGCGGCTTGAAGATGGTCTGTAAAATATAATCTGTGCAAAAATGTCACCAAAGAACCACCATTACATGTTATGTAGAACTACAAGGAAGTGTTTAAGGCCCTGTCTACATTAAGCCAGATAACTCCTTGAACAAATAATTATTTAGCCTAAGCATCATGTCAGCCACACTAAACCATCGTTTAAGGTTCCCCTCATTGGATAATTTTTTACACAGGTAAGTGCGCCGTGTATTTCTTGAATCTCCGGCTCTTAGCTTTGTATGGACTCATCGATCGTTTACAAAGTGAGTTCGGAGAGGAAGTGACGCCAGAAAGACCGCGCCCCACACAGGAAGTGACGTCAAAAAGTGTTTCTCCTCCCTCTACATGTACAGATGCTTGTAGAAATCCCACATGGATACCTTAAGAGAAAGCGATTGCAGCTATTTCGGATACAACACTTCTCAGACGGCAAGAGAACTTTCCAATGTCCAGGTCAGCTGTGATTCTACTTACCAAAAAACGTTGTACATTTGTCGAAGGAGAGACAACGAGAATGCGGGCTCCCGTGAATGTGGTAAAAAAAAGGTAGCGTGTGCTTTGTATTACCTGGCCGTCGAGGGAAGACTACAGAAAACATCGGATGCATTTGGACTGGCAAAGCAGACTTTATCAGTTATTGTCCGCCATGTATGTGGCAGACTCAACGTCTAGGTCCAGAGTATATAAAGTCACCAAAAATGAATGGACAATAAAGGTGAAGGCAAAAGCGTGAGGAGTGTCCTGACCAGATATCTACATCCCTAGATTGATTGTTGTAAATTGTTATTTATCACATTGTTTACTTTCACACATCCATTAAAGATATGATTAATTTATGATGGCTCAGGTGTGATTCACTACAATAGGGCCCCACAGCACACTGGATTCCAGTTAATTGAAATACCACAACACTGGATTTGGTTCAGATAAGTTACATTTAAGAAGTTGCACACAAAGCAACACTGGAGGTGACTATGACACGCGCATTTTCCGCGCATGCGTACTAGGTCGCGTTGCGCCAGCGGACAGACGGAGGGAGGGGGTCTTAAATGACCATTATGTGTGTGTGTGTGTGGAAACATATAAGGTTAGGTGGGATTTACCCTGGATCACCTTAGTGTAGAAGGGACCTAAGACAGCCCACAAAACGGCACATCCTGAAGAAACGATCAGAAAGCGACTTCAAAATGGTCTGTAAAATATAATCTATGCAAACATTTGACCAAAGAATCACCATTACATGTTATGTAGAACTACAAGGAAGTGTTTTAAATGTCAAAAAAAATCATAATATGACCCCTGTAGCAGTAGGACAAAAATAATAGCGGTACTAGCAAAGCTAGTATAAACAAAGCTGTCCTCTGTGAAGACATGGGTGTCAAACTACTTCCTTAACGTAAATGACCGCCATAACCACAACACCAGGGGGAGCTCCACTAACCACGTTAAACCCAGATTCCAATCTAACAAAGGTCTTAACTCATTCTCTTTCTATGCCACATCAATGTGGAATGCGTTCCCAACAGGTGTAAAAGAAAGGGTATCTCTATCCTCCTTCAAAACCGCAATAAAAGTACACCTCCAGGCAACTTCAACCCTAAACTAACACCCTCCCCGGATTGTTAATAATCAAATGTAAATAATCAAATGTAGATACTTTTTCTTATGCTTTCTGATCTCTCTCTCTCTCTCTCTCTCTCTCTCTCTCTCTCTCTCTCTCTCTCTCTCTCTCTCTCTCTCTCTCTCTCTCTCTCTCTCTATGTCCACTACTTGCTGTACATATCCTACCAAGTCAGACCTACACTGTTCCAATGTCCATTTCTCTGTTCTCAATTGTTGATGACTGAAGTGATGATAACAACCAAACCTAACCCTTCCCCCCCACATCCCACACCCCGGATTGTAAATAATGTAAATAATTCAATGTATATACCCTGATGATTATCTTGTGTGATGACTGTCTTATGATGACAGTTTATATCTGATAGTATATATCTGTATCAGGAATCAATTTAAGTGGACCCCGACTTAAACAAGTTGAAAAACTTATTCGGGTGTTACCATTTAGTGGTCAATTGTACGGAATATGTACTTAACTGTGCAATCTACTAATAAAAGTCTCAATCAATCAATCAAAAAATATGCACGGGAAAGTTAAGCCACAGGGCAGGCTAATTGCTATGCAACAGCAACTAGGTGCAAATATAAGAGTTGTGTGATCACAAACGGCGTGTACTCGCTAATTCAAAGCGAGATAGCGGTGCTCTCTGTCAGTACCGTTTCCAGCCTACCGATCCCCTCGCCGTTACTACCTTCTGCAGTTCAAAGCGAAGGAGAGACGAAGGTGAGCACAATTAGATGAAATCAGTCAGAACAAATTGTCTGACAGCGTTGTACTCGCGGGGAGACGCCGGTCAAGTTTTTGACCTCAGAATACCCGCAATACACGGAAAAAAGGAGGCCTTGACTAATCAGACACTCATCCATTACAGAAGCTTAGACCTGTTTGTGTCTGCCTGAGCAGCGTGAAAAGAATCTGTCGCCAATCAAAAAGAAAGATTTCAGAAACATTCTCCAAGAGAGGAGCCCAAACACAATCGCAGTAAAGCCACCGAGTCCTCCGTTCGCTCATTCATCCCTTCTCCTCGCTCTGAATGCGAATCTTGAGGGTCATTGATCATCTCATTAAATTCCGCCCCAAAAAGAAAGCCATCCTTTTCACAAAGCTCAGGAATTCAGACGTGCAAAAACATCCCCCCGCCTCCGCCCCTCCCACCAACACGCTCCCGCCATCAAACGTGGGCCGAATGGCTGCCTTTCACGCGCAAGAAAGACGGCAATAAAATGATAAAAATAAAGTCTATTTGCTTGGGAAAAAAAAAAGGGTAAAAAGGAGGTCACTTTCTGCAGAGAGTGTCTGAATGGTTAGCATAACAAAGCAGGCGAGCTAATGGCTCCTCATCTGTGACAAGGGCCTCGCTAGCTTTTCAACCGTTGCTGCTGCTCATAAATCGGTCTTCAAACGACAACTCTCGCTTGTCTTTACAAACCATCCTTGGAGATCTCAATGTCAGGCTTAGAGTTTGCTTAGCGGTGCATTCCAAGTGAAATGATAAACACATTAAGCGAGTATTGGTAGATGTTAAGGACATATATTCAGGCATGTGTCATGATAGCTTGTCACATGTATACACCCATACCTACATAGAACTGATTTGTCAAAAAAAGTATAATAATAAAACAGGCATAACAGCGCATCCTAAAATCTGCCAACTACCTATCAGTCAGCTCACAGGAATGTTTGATCAGGAAGGCCAAGAAAGTTTTTAGGAAAGCCACATCTCAGAAAAACTCTTGAGGAGCTTGGGCACAAAACTCTCAACTGGTTGACGTTGACTGCCGGGTGACGTAAGCAAAGATAAAAGAAACCTTGTAAAGAACGAATGTTGCATGTGGGCCGACGGAGGCAAGGAACAGGAATCAAAGCGAACAAAAATCCTGTCCCATAAAAGAAACCTTGAACAGAACCCGACAGGGGTAAGGAAACACTTCCTTTTAAGCGGAAAACCTTGAACAGAATGCAGACCCAGGTTTTGGACAACAGGGGCAAGGAAAAACTCTTAATGTAAAACAAACTAAAACAAGGAAACGCTCACTCTTAAGGAAGACGCCTCCATTAAAACCAAGACTCAGTGTAGTCTTACGTTTACAACAAAACTTTAGAAAGAAGTGAGACTGTGTGGGGCAACAGAGGTAAATTCACCCAGACCCAGTGTGGGAAAAACTACCAATTAAGCAAAAATCTTGAACAGACCCAAGACTCAGTGTAGGACGACAAAGAGGAAAACTCTCTTTTAAGCAAAAACTTAAACAAAACCCAGATTAAGTATGGGGCCAAAGATACAAAGAAAAAACTTCTGTACGCGGAAAACAAAACAGAATCCACAGTCAGTGTGCGGCGAAAGAGGTAAGGTTAAAAAAAAAAAAATCCCTTAAAAGCAAAAACCTTGACCAGAACCCAGACTCAGTGTGGGATGACAGAGACAAGGAAAAACTTAATTTCAAAGGAAAATCTTGAACAGAGCTCAGACTCCTTGTGGGGCCACAGAGGCAGGAAAAAACATATTTTAAAGGAGACATTTGGAACATAATCCATACACTGTGTAGAGACAATGAAAACCTCTCTTTTAATCAAAAACCTTCAACATATTTCATACTAAGTATGAAGCGACAGAAGTAAGGGAACATTGCCTTACAAAGAAACATTTTGAACAAAGGGGCGGCGTGGCGAAGTTGGTAGAGTGGCTGTGCCAGCAATCGGAGGGTTGCTGGTTACTGGGGTTCAATCCCCACCTTCAACCATCCTAGTCACGTCCGTTGTGTCCTTGGGCAAGACACTTCACCCTTGCTCCTGATGGCTGCTGGTTAGCGCCTTGCATGGCAGCTCCCGCCATCAGTGTGTGAATGGGTGAATGTGGAAATACTGTCAAAGCGCTTTGAGAACCTTGAAGGTAGAAAAGTGCTATACAAGTATAACCCATTTATCATTATCATTTAACAAAACCCATACTCAGACAAGGAACATTTTCTTCACAGAAAAAATCATGAACAGAACTCAGGTTTTGTGTGGAAATATAGTAAGGAACTGAACAAAACCTGCACCCAAGTGGGGTGACAGAGGTAAGGAAAAACTCAATTCACAGCAAAGAAACCTTCAACAGAACCCATACTAAATGTGAAGCGACAGAAGTAAGGAAAAACTTCCTTTGAAGGAAAAACTTTGAACATAACTAAATGATAAATAAATAAATGGGTTATACTTGTATAGCGCTTTTCTACCTTCAAGGTGCTCAAAGCGCTTTGACAGTATTTCCACATTCACCCATTCACACACTGATGGCGGGAGCTGCCATGCAAGGCGCTAACCAGCAGCCATCAGGAGCAAGGGTGAAGTGTCTTGCCCAAGGACACAACGGACGTGACTAGGATGGTAGAAGGTGGGGATTGAACCCCAGTAACCAGCAACCTTCCGATTGCTGGCATAGCCACTCTACCAACTTCGCCACGCCGTCCCCACACACTCACACACTATGTGGGGCGACAGAGAGAAGAAAAAACGTCCTGGACAGAAAAATCTTGAATAGAGCCCAGACTAAGTTTGGGACGACAGAGACAAGGAAAAACCTAATTTCAAAGAAAAATCTTGAACAGAGCTCAGACTCCGTGAGGGGCCACAGAGGCAAGAAAAAACATATTTTAAAGAAAACATTTGGAACATAATCTATTCTCTGTGTAGGGCGACAGAGACAATGAAAACCTCTCTTTTAATCAATAACCTTCAACATATCTCATACTAAGTAAAAAGCGACAGAAGTAAGGGAACACTTCCTTACAAGGAAACATTTTGAACAGAACCCATACTCAGACAAGGAACATTTTCTTCACAGAAAAATCTTGAACAGAACTCAGGCTTGGTGTGGAAATATAGTTAGGAACTGAACAAAACCCGCACTCACAGTGGGGTGACACAGGTAAGGAACAACTCAATTCAAATAAAAGAAACCTTCAACAGAACCCATACTAAGTGTGAAGCGACAAGTGTAAGGAAACACTTCCTTTTAAGGAAAAACTTTGAACAGAACTGGGCAGACAGAGAGAAGGAAAAACGTCCTTGACAGAAAAATCTTGAACAGAACCCAGACTAACTTTGGACTAACAGTGGTAAGGAGTTACTCCCTTTTAAACAAAAATCTTAAACAGAACCCAGACTTTGGGGCAACCGAGGTAAGGTAAAACTTCCTCTTAAGGAAAAACCATTTGAATTAGGAAAACCTCCCTTCTATGGAAGAACCATTGAACAGAAGTGAGACTTTGTAGAACAACAGAAGTGAGGAAAAAGTCCCTCCAAGAGGGAACTTTAATCAGAACCCATACTCAGCGTGCAGGCAAAGAAAAAAAAACCCTGCTTTTAACTCTTTAACTAGCCCGCGTGGTCTCCACAAGCAGCGGGCACATCTTGCCCAAGGTCCAGCCGTTTTGCCGCTGATGGATCTGATTCTTTCTCTGGTTTGTCTCCGTGCAGTCGATGACTTCATTGAGCAGGGTGAGCTCTCCAGAGGCCCGGCAATAAAGGGCACCGAGCTTCACAGTAAAAGCAGCAGTGAAAGATACTTCAAAAAAAATAAAAAATGGTGGGACGCGGATGGGGGCGGCATCCAAGCGTCTTTCTTCTTCCCATTGTGAGAGATAATAATTGGCAGGTCAATGAATTATTAGCGGGCGCAGAAGAAACGGTGTCCCTTTCTGGTGGGAACGTCGTTAAGTGTAGCTTTCCTTTAAAAGAACAGAAGTTCACACGGCCGTGAATAAAAAAAAAATAAAACGGCTGCTTTGAGTCCCGACCCACCGTTACGCGACTTGAAAAACTTTTTTTTTTTTTAAGCGTTATTAATAATGTGTCAACGTGATGAACGAGCGCTCTGCAAAGCGGTGATAACGATAGAAGTCGTCCTCCGCTCTCCTTGAGTCGTAACTGATGGTGGTCTCGTATAACAATAGCTATACCTCCCCCCTTTTTAAGTAAGTCAAATAAAATTGATGTCATTCACTTTTCCAAACTCCATCTCGGGGAATTTTGCTCCGACAAGACGGAATGCTGCGCGAGTAACTCACCCTCACGCTTATGGGACTGTAAAAAATGACGATTTCTCGAAATGCGCTATAAATTTGCTGAATGGCTCTCGCCGCCGCCGTAATGGCCGTCTTCGCCGTGCAAGTCTAAGTCAATTCATATCGTCTGGTGTCACAAATCAGCGCGGGGCCACCCCCGTCCCCCCCCCGCGCCTCCAGCCCAGAAGGAGTAATGTGGTCTTTCCCCCTGGCTCGGGTTAACCCAGCAGACCTGGGACAAATGGATGGCCTGCCCAGCCATCCGTCGTGCCTGTGGGATGGAAAGTGGCTGGAGTGGGGGAATGGGGAATAGTGATGCACGGGGCTGCGAGCCCATAAACCAGACCATCGACTGACCTCTGAGGCATGTGTTGAGGGGGGGGCGTACAGGCTGGGCCTTTACGACCATCACCAGATTTAACAGCCAATAATGACTGGAATAACCGCTTAAACCTTTACGGACCTGCACAGCAATGACGGCATAGCAAAAAAAAAAAAAAAAAAAAAAAAAAAAAAAAAAGCGCCTGAGTGATATATTCAGCCGGCGTACTGACAGCGGCCATGTTTCAAGCAAAGCGAAAATGACAGATGCAGCATAAGGCTGATATGTGCGAGTGTTTAAGTGGAGCCAACTGGCTTGTCCGCTTCCATTCCTGATGAATGCTCGGCAGGGAAGACCGGGGTGCAGACAGGAGTGATGCATGGAGCTGTAGACGCCAGCAGAGAACAAACAAAAAACAAAAAACAAGTGGAAAAGACGGCGGGGAGTTTGGAGAAGTCCGCGCATGTAATCGGACATCAAAGATAACGATAATTTAATAGGAAACGGTACAAAAAAAAATATGCACTTTTGGACTTTCCAGGTGGTTGTATTACAGGTAGCAGTTTGAGTTTTGTATTGTTAGTTTTCCACTTTTTGTACAGAATCCTGCCAAATTCTCAAATGCATTACTAAAATATATATTAAAAAAAAAATGTAACTACCTTTTTTTTCGGACTATAGGGCGCACCGGATTATAAGGTGTTCTGCCGATGAGCGGGTCTATTAAGGCAGTGGTCCCCAACCTTTTTGTAACTGCGGACCGGGCAACGCTTGAAAATTTGTCCCACGGACATTTTTATTTATTTTTTTTGTCATTAAAAAATACAATCATGCATGCTTACGGACTGTATCCCTGCAGACTGTATTGATCTATGTTGATATACAATGTAGGAACCAGAACTATTAATAACAGAAAGAAACAACCCTTTTTTGCGAATGAGTGTAAATGGGGGAGGGAAGTTTTTTGGGTTGGTGCACTAATTGTAAGTGTATCTTGTGTTTTTTATGTTGCTTTAATTACAAAAAAATATATATATATTTGTTAATTTTTTTTTTTTTTAAATTTCTTGTGCGGCCCGGTACCAATTGATCAACGGACCAGTACCGGGCCGCAGCCGGTGGTTGGGGACCACTGTATTAAGGTCTATTTTCATACAAAAGGCGCACTGGATTATAAATCGCGTTAAAGGCTCATATTATGATTTTTTTTTCTACATTCAAAGCACTTGCTTGTGTTCTACATAACATGTAATGGTCAGAATGTTGCGTTGATTATGTTTTACAGACCATCTTTAAGCCGTTTCTGATCGTCTCGTTTTGTGTGCGGTCTTATTTAAGTGGATCCACTTTGACAGCGTCTTCTCCGCGTCATCATTGTTGTACCGGTAGTTTTTAGCTCTTCCATAGTGAGTCTACTGACGGCTATAAAATAAAACTGTACGCTACTCTATGTTAGAATTGGCGACAGCAGAGGGTGAGTGCCCCACAACAAGAGGATAGAAAAAAAAGAAGGAGCTTATTGACTACGGCGCAGGCTAAAGTGGCGGACGCGTGCACATTTTCGTTCACTTATGCCAGGGGTGTCCAAACTTTTTCCACTGAGGGCCGCACACTGAAAAATCAAAGCAAGCGGGGGCCATTTTGATATTTTTTTATTTTAAAACCAATACAATATATGTATAAAAAATATACACTAAGGCCTCCACTCAGGCTTGATCCCGGGGACCCCAAAGGGTTTAGGTCCAAAAAATATTTAAAATGTGTCATTATTCAGTATTATTATCTCTATATCAACATTAAATCTATCTGTCAATATAACGTTTTTTAAAGATTTAAGTCGTATGCTCTTTTTGTCAAAGAAAACCCTGTTTTTTTATGGAAAAAACACAAAATATGCAATATTTTCACCCAATAAAATTTTTAAGAGGAATATTTCAGATTATATAATAATTGGAGCCTTAAAAAGGTCAATAACTCATAACACCATTGATTTTAATTCATTATTATTTTTTGAGCAATGACACTTAAAAACAAATCACACAAAAATTATTGGGGAATCAAAAGGGTCCTACTCATTAAAGTGTTAATAAATAAATTATACATTTTTTTTACTGTTTACTTTTAACACAATAATCTCGAGATCAACTTCAGATCTATCCGTCAATTATACGTTGTATTATTGTTTATGTTTTTTGTTTGTTCGTTTTAGGCCCTTCTTTAAAAAAATAAAAATAAAAAAAGCTACATTTTTTATATGGCAAACACAAAATATGCAACATTTCCCCCAAAAAATATCTCAAAGTGCAATATTTAATGTGATATAATTGGAGCCTTGGATAGGTCAATAATTCATATTAACATTGATTTTGATTAATTATTATTTTTTAAAGAAAGAAACAGCCTGCATGGCAGCTTTGTGTTATTAGAGTAAACATTGCAACATTTTCTTGTTACATTTCACCTGTTTGGTCTTTCATACCACTTTTTATGTTTTTAATTTTTTTAATTGTATTTTAAAATGGGCCGTGGGGCCATTAAAAAATGACCTGCGGGCCACAAATGGCCCCCGGGCCGCACTTTGGCCATCCGTGACTTATGCAGATCCCAAATATACATCCGCAGGTACCAATAGGTAAGAACATTTGGGTTTGCATAATATTGTGAAACAAAACACAGATAATACGTATCCTAACAGGTGCCATTTTGGGGTCCTTATAAACACAACATAGTATGTAGAAGTAAAGTACGTCTGACTTCAGTAGCTAAAATGCTCCAACAATCCATCAATCGGTGCTGCTTCATAGCTTACCAAAGACGTTTTTGAGCGCCATGTGTAATGTTCTATATTCTCAATGAAACATCAAAGTTTTGTTCTTACTTGCTTATGGTACTTGCTAGCATCATTTATTTAACAGGCGTCAACCTGCAGTCCACACGGCGGTATAGCTCGGTTGGTAGAGCGGCCGTGCCAGCAACTTGAGGGTTCCAGGTTCGATCCCCGCTTCCGCCATCCTAGTCCCTGCCGTTGTGTCCTTGGGCAAGACACTTTACCCACCTGCTCCCAGTGCCACCCACACTGGTTTAAATGTAACTTAGATATTGGGTTTCACTATGTAAAGCGCTTTGAGTCACTAGAGAAAAAGCGCTATATAAATATAATTCACTTCACTTCACTTCACACGCATCGCGTGTGTGTGATCGCCATCTACTGGCCACACTTATCATAACACCATGTACCAACAAAAACTGGCTCGCTGTCAGTAAACGCAACCAGAATTAATACATACACAAGGCGCACCGGTTTATAAGGTGCACTGTCGATTCTTAAGAAAATTAAATGATTTTATGTTCGCCTTATAGTTTAAAAAAAATAAATAACTGCAAATTGTGTGTACAGTTTTCTACTAACTGCAGTGTACTTGTTGTACTGAGTCCTACTAAAAGAGTCAGATGCAATTATTAATATTATGACATCCCATTGACAAAGATAAGACCTTCTGAAGGAAAGTTCTGTGGTCAGATGAAACAAAAATTGAGCTGTTTGGCCACAATACCCAGCAATATGTTTGGAGGAGAAAAGGTGAGGCCTTCAATCCCAGGAACACCATGCCTACCGTCAAGCATGGTGGTAGTAGTATTATGCTCTGGGCCTGTTTTGCTGCCAATGGAACTGGTGCTTTACAGAGAGTAAATGGGACAATGAAAAAGGAGGATTACCTCCAAATTCTTCAGGACAACCTAAAATCATCAGCCCGGAGGTTGGGTCTTGGGCGCAGTTGGGTGTTCCAACAGGACAATGACCCCAAACACACGTCAAAAGTGGTAAAGGAATGGCTAAATCAGGCTACAATAAAGGTTTTAGAATGGTCTTCCCAAAGTCCTGACTTAAACGTGTGGACAATGCTGAAGAAACAAGTCCATAAATCAACACATTTAGCTGAACTGCACCAATTTTGTCAAGTGGAGTGGTCAAAAATTCAACCAGAAGCTTGCCAGAAGCTTGTGGATGGCTACCAAAATTGCCTTAATGCAGTGAAACTTGCCAAGGGACATGTAACCAAATATTAACATTGCTGTATGTATACTTTTGACCCAGCAGATTTAGTCACATTTTCAGTAGACCCATAATAAATTCATAAAAGAACCAAACTTCATGAATGTTTTTTGTGACCAACACGTATGTGCTCCAATCACTCTATCAAAAAAAAACAAGAGTTGTAGAAATGATTGGAAACTCAAGACAGCCATGACATTATGTTCTTTACAAGTGTATGTAAACTTTTGACCACGACTATATATATAAACATTTTACTAACTGCGGCAATGTATTTTTTGTAAGGAATTCTACAGTTTTGCTGAAAACAAACACTAATCAGTTCAGACATGAGAGATGCTGAAGAACAAAGACAAAACATATTATATTTAAATAAATAACAGCAAATAACACAATACATACACACATATATAAATGATTATATATGCTTGATTTATATCAGCAGAATATACAACCACTACACTGTAAACAAGAAGCTATAAAGAATGATTGAAAGTGAAGTATATCAAAATGTCTTTATTGTTTAGTTAAAAGTCAAATAAAAAAGAAACAATCTGTTTAATAGACCTTTCTCTTTCATCTCCATGTCAAGCGTGCTTCAGCTCCTTTTTGGACTGACATCATAAGGCTAATTCATTAAGTGTTGGCAGGCAAACTTTATTCTAATTTCCAATAAACTCTCCAAAGCTAATACGCGCCTGCGAATGGAGGCCCCGCTTCACAGGCTGGCACGCGTTCAAGCGACATATGCTGGCGTAATCTCTTAAAAAGCGCCCGTCCAAGTCCAAATTTAATTATGTAAGAGCAGAAACGGAATCAGAGTGCCGACACAGCACTGCGCTCATTCGCCGGCCGCCGCGCTCATTTGTTTATTGCTGCGACCCGGGTCCACCTAAAGGTCCTGCAGGATGAGATATATTACTATTGTTATACGCTCCTTGTGGTCTATCCAGCCATTACATTTGTTTGTTATGTTTTTACACAGCAGCTTTTATGCTGATTCTACTTCGACGTCGTATTGATCTATGTCTGCTAGTGGAGAGAGTGGTTGCTACAGCAGGACTATGAAGGATGTTCACGACCCCCCTGAGAAACATAATGAGCCAGGATTCACATGAGGGTTTTTGTAGCGCCCCCTATGGGTTGTAGTCAAAATGTTTTGTACACTGCAAAAACTGAAATCTAAGTAAGATTAAATATCTCAAATAAGGGTGATATTTGCTTATTTTCAGTCTGATAAGATAATTCTTCTCACTAAGCAGATTTTATGTAAGAGTGTTTTACTTGTTTTAAGGGTTTTGGTCCTAAATTATCTCAGTAAAATATTACCTGTAGCTTGTTGCTGAGATTTTATGACCTATATTGAGTAAAACATGCTTGAAACTAGAATATCAACTGTTGCAAAGCTGTGTCATTAACACTCACAAGTATAACAAATATTTAAAAAAGTAATAATTTCTTACTTCAAGCATGACAAAAAAAAAATCATGATGCCGAGCGCATATCAATGGCACTAGCATTTACTTAATTTAAGAATATTTTTCAACATATTGAGCAAAAGTGCACTTGTTATTAATGAGAATATACTTATTTTAAGGTATTTTTGGGTTCATTGAGGTTAGCTAATTTGACTTGTTTTGGAAAGTCTTGACAAGCCGAATTTTCTTGTTCTATTGGCAGATAATGTTGCTTAGTTCAAATAAAATCCCCCTAATTATTATTATTTTTTTCTTGTTTTTGAACACTGACTTTTTGCAGTGTAAGATATGTAGTACTAGCATACATGTAAAGTAATACACAAATCCTCCATATTTTTGATAATTAGACAAACAGTCAATGAAGTACACCAAATATTCTCAAACTGTGGTAGGTGCACCACTAGTGCAGGGGTGTCAAAGTCAAGGCCCATGTGCCAGATCTGGCCCGCGAATGGATTATCAATGGCCCCTGGGATGATATTTGATTAGTATTAGAACCGGCCCGCAGGCCACAGCCGCCTGCTGCTGTTTTGCACGCACCAATACTCCATCAGTTTTGTCGCTAAGAATAAGTCATAAAAATGGGGTCCTACAGTAGATTTTTGGGGTCCCACTTTTTTGTAACCGTTTTGAAAACAAATGATACATGTATGCATTATCCTGTTATAGCTCACATTAGAGATGTCGGATAATGGCTTTTTTGCCGATATCCGATATTCCGATATTGTCCAACTCTTAATTACCGATTCCGATATCAACCGTTACCGATATATACAGTTGTGGAATTAACACATTATTATGCCTAATTTTGTTGTGATGCCCCGCTGGATGCATTAAACAATGTAACAAGGTTTTCCAAAATAAATCAACTCAAGTTATGGAAAAAAATGCCTACATGGCACTGCTATATTTATTATTGAAGTCACAAAGTGCATTATTTTTTTTAACATGCCTCAAAACAGCAGTTTGGAATTTGGGACATGCTCTCCCTGAGAGAGCATGAGGAGGTTGAGGTGGGCGGAGTTGGGGGCGGGGGGGGGGGGGGGGGGGGTTCAGGGTAGGGGGTAGCGGGGGGTGTATATTGTAGCATTCCGGAAGAGTTAGTGCTGCAAGGGGTTCTGGGTATTTGCTCTGTTGTGTTTATGTTGTGTTACGGTGCGGATCTTCTCCTGAAATGTGTGTGTCATTCTTGTTTGGTGTGGGTTCACAGTGTGGCGCATATTTGTAACAGTGTTAAAGTTGTTTATACACCCACCCTCAGTGTGACCTGTATGGCTGTTGACCAAGTATGCTTTGCCTCCACTTGTGTGTGTGAAAAGCCGTAGATATTATGTGATTGGGCCGGCACGCAAAGGCAGTGCCTTTAAGGTTTATTGGCGCTCTGTACTTCTCCCTACGTCCGTGTACACAGTGGCGTTTTAAAAAGTCATAAATTTTACTTTTTGAAACCGATACCGATCATTTTTAAAACCGATAACGGTAATTTCCGATATCACATTTTAAAGCATTTATCGGCCGATAATATCAGCAGTCCGATATTATCGGACATCCCTAGCTCACATTCTATATTGTGTTTTGGAAAAAGGTTGTCATAAACGTTACTTAATTCATAAAAAAAAAAAATACCAAAGAAAACAATTTTGTATACATATGTAAATGTATTCAGTTATAAACATTCATTCACTTTCTTCTTTCCTTCATGGATCTAAACTTTACCGCTGCCGGTATTTTTTTCTATATTTTTATTGTAATATTTTCAGAATGTGTTTGTTCTATTTTTGGCCAAAGCAAGACAAAGAAAACCATTTGAAGTTGTCTGTATTTTTTAGGTTTAATGCCATTATTTTAATAGTCTGGTGCACAGATTTTCCTCCATGCGGCCCCTGAGCTAAAATCTAGTGGTACGCAGAAAAAAATCACTTGATTAAAGTACAGTGTTTTAATTCCTATATTCAAACACACTGATACTCTTCAAATTGTGTTACAGTGGCCAAAAATATGAAATATACTTGTTAAATAAAACCTATGCCTTGTTTTTAATGAATACTACTACAGTACTGGATTCTGATGTTGGTCATTAAGGCGGTATTTGGAGAGCTAAGTGTTTTCTGAGGTGGTACTTGGTGAAAAAAGTTTGAGAACCACTGAATTAGCAGGGTAGGATGTTCAATTTGGATTGTTATGTCAAGCGCGATCTTTTAATGTAGTTGTTCATATTACAAAAAATAATGTGAACGCAATCTGACCCACATGCAGACTTCACGTCATGGCGTCACACGTGCTGCAGTGTTTACGGAAGTAAACATGGCTCCAATTTACAGTAGGTCTAAGTCCTGGCGTGTTTGTGGCAATTTTGAGGACTTTGTGCAATCAAAGCCAACGCTTTCTTAACGGAATTATTACATGTAGAAGATTAAGAAGGAAAAGGGCAAGCATTGTCGCTCTCGCAGTTTGTGGGACATTTTCTTAAACGTCTCCGAAGAACGTGTGGGTGAGCAGTCGGAGACAGTTGTGGAACTGTCACGTAAGTTCCTAAAACATTATATTCGCCTCTTTTCTGCCGTTTATTTTGTAATCGTCTAATTTGGCGATGAATTATGACGACTATCAGTTTTTGATGACGAACTGGTCAAATGAACGTGGCCGCGGCATTAAGACTGCAGTCACATTAGATACATATTTGATTTATATCTACATATATTAGGCCTGGTTTGGATTTGAAAAATTCTGAATTGCACTGTTCACATTGACTTGGAAAATCCCATATGGGCAAATATGTATGGAATTGACCTGCAGTGCAATGAGGACTTAGTTGCTAAGTCTGCCCCTTTAAAGACATTTTACTTAAGGAAGTATCGCCAATATGGATACCGATAACTTGACTTAAAATATAATGAAAATCGAATAAATGGTAAATTTACCTCTCGTTACTTGACTATGACTATGATAACACAGGACATATATTTTATTCATGACATAGCACTGCGAACCCCGTAAGATCTGCCCAAAACATCCGGTTTTACTTGCGAGCATTAGCTTATAGCTAAGGATGGGCATAAATTGGGTTTCCAAACATGAGAAGGAAGAACGTAAGTATGAAGGACAGTGCTGAGAAGAATAAGTGGACAGTATTCATTGAATAAAATAAATAAATAGTCAAAAGTACAACAGTGTGTCACCAACTCGGCGAAGCGATTTGAGCGCATCACTGCTAGTCTGCACCATCCTAAAATAGAATAAGTCTTATCCCAGCCAAAGTACCAGTAGAGTGGAAAAACAAGTTTCCTCAATATTTGAACTATTATCATATGTATCTGATTAAGGACACCAAAAGACTTCCAAAGTTTGCAAATAAATAGATATGATCAAAATGGTATCAATCCCATGGACATTCCCGAGCCATTTTGAGAGATAATGAGGAAGCCAGTCAGGTGATTGATTGATTGATTGATTGATTGAAACTTTTATTAGTAGATTGCACAGTACTGTACATATTCCGTACAACTGACCACTAAATGGTAACACCCGAATAAGTTTTTCAACTTGTTTAAGTTGGGGTCCACGTAAATCAATTCATGGTACAAATATATAATATCAGCATAATACAGTCATCACACAAGTTAATCATCAGAGTATATATAACCACTGGGGTGAGTTTTTCCTTGCCCGTATGTGGGCTCTGTACCGAGGATGTCGTTGTGGCTTGTACAGCCCTTTGAGACACTTGTGATTTAGGGCTATATAAATAAACATTGATTGATTGATTGATTGATATACATTGAATTATTTACATTATTTACAATCCGGGGGGTGGGATGTGGAGAAGGGGGGGGTTTGGGGCGGGGGGGTTAGGTTTGGTTGATATCAGCACTTCAGTCATCAACAATAATATAATCTGAGAAATGGACATTGAAACAGTGTAGGTCTGACTTGGTAGGATATGTACAGCAAGAAGTGAACATAGTGGGTTCAAAAAGCATAAGAACAAGTATATACATTTGATTATTTACATTTGATTATTAACAATCCGGGGATCGTGTGATGTTGTGCTTGCAACCAAAATATCCCTTCCCGATCAACAACAATACTAATCAAGCAGACTTTTTGAGAGCCAACAACAATTATTTTGAGAAAAATTAATTATATTTTTGAGGCCGAACCCAAAGAGGATGAGCAATAAGTTTTAGAAGCCGAATGCTAAACGGATGCAGCTTTATTGTAACTCTACCATCCGCAGCATTGCTAGGTGCAAAACATACAAACTAAACATAGTAAAACAAACACTGTAATATTTCCACTCTCGCTGTGGAATGAGACGCTCACATAATTCCTTTTGGATGAAAATTAAATCGCAATCCTCAAAGTTGTTGCAACTAGCATCTTTGGGTCTTTTTCGCCATCTCGGGGATGTCTAAATCGACCAGCTTTTTCATGGTCACATGTGTCTACTACCAGGTGAGAGATGCATGAATTATAATCTACAATTTATGTTTTGCAAGTTTGAGACGAAGCAGAAGCGGCCGTCAGCTTAGTGTGTCAACAATAGCAGCATAAGCTAGCATTAGCTCACTGCTATCAATGCGCTGCTAAAATAGTCCGTCTGCTGTGGCACTTATAATAACATCACTCGTATTTGGTTAATTTTCAGGTCACGACATGTTGATGGAATACCGTTGGCCGGATGTTTTAAGAAGGTATAATGAGCGCAATAGAGGACCCTCTATTTGTTGACTCAATTTTTAGCTATTTGTTTACCATTTCAAATGCATAAAAAAGCCAAACTTCTGTGTTCTTGTCTTACATAAGGATTGTGAATGATAAACAGCACGTCTCATTCAAATGTTTGCGTATTACTAGTATGGCTGATCTGAGAACATGGTCAGAGTGCACAAGCGTTCCCATTGTTATGTCAATCTACGGAAAATATTGAATGTGTTCAGAGCGGAATATTCAGAATGTCTGGCTGAATTTGTGGCATTTTGTGACATTTTAGATGGTATTCTCACATACAGATTGTAAATATAAATACAATTGGATATGGTTTAATGGATACAATGAAACCCAATTAAGCATATAAAGTCAACTTGCTTTTCCACTCTACTGGTACTTTAAAATAATACCTGAATGGTGGACATGTATCCATGAAAATATGGAGAAGCAACTGGAAGGAGATACCATACACTCTCCAAGGTAAAGTGCTTTGAAACTCCCTGAGGGAACCTTCCCAGGGGAATAATAAAGTTTATATCTATCTATTTATATGTACAATATTATAACATTACTACATAAAACTACTGGAGTTTTTGCCGTACACTTATTGGAAAATGCATTTTTCTTTTTTAAAAGGCATGTTACATGTTAATATTGTTCTGTTTTGGATTATATGGATTTCAGTTAATTTTCGAGAGTGATGTTGATTTGAGATGCAATTGTTTTCAGTTAAGAGCTCCGTCAAAGAACCAATTAAGCTCGTAAATTTTGGCAGTAATGTATACAAAACAATGCATTTGTATAACGTGAATAAAAATAACTCCCTTATGTTCAAATACAGACACATGTTTAAGTAAGACACAGTTACTAGTAAAATAACACAAACGCAACAAGGTGACAATCATGTAAATACAAAAAATGTCAACAAAAGAACATAAAAAACTTCCATAGCAGACAGATATTCGGGGAAAATAAAGTGGAGGGGAAAAGAAAGAGAGAGATTCACTGTTTCCACTGACGGACTAAAGAGACGCTGAGGTTGCATAACTTTAAGGAAAATACAGTAATTTATTGGACGTATAGAAGACAAACTGCAACAAACTTATCGATGTAATCATGATGATGTGTGTGTAAAAGTGTAGCAGAAATGGTTGAGAAGCAAGCATCAAGCAAAGCGTTTTTGCAGGGCCACTAAACAGTTTTCTTTAAGTCGTTGGCTATTTGTTTATTGAGTCAAGGACTTTATAGATGTCTGTATTCCATCCATCCATCCATTTTCTACCGCTTGTCCCTTTAATGATCGCGGGGGGTGCTGCAGCCTATCTCAGCTGCATTCGGGCGGAAGGCGGCGTACACTCTGGACAAGTCGCCACCTCATCGCAGGGCCAACACAGATAGACAGACAACATTCACACTCTCATTCACACACTAGGTCCAATTTTTAGTGTTGCCAAACAACCTGTCCCCAAGTGCATGTCTTTGGAGGTGGGAGGAAGCCGGAGTACCCGTAGTGAACCCACGCAGTCACGGGTAGAACATGCAAACTCCAGAGCCCAGGATCGAACCCAGGACCTTCGTATCTTGAGGCATACACACTAACCCCTGTGCCACTGTGCTGCCCGTGTCTGTATTTCATGTATTACAACAACAAATTGACCAACAAGAGAAGTATCCCACACTTCTCTTTTGTAAAGTAAATTGTGTACAGCCGATATTGTCACGGCGTGGTCGCATCTTTATGCGGGGTCGTTCTCTCAGGAATGCAGAACGGACAACTCCGGACGACAGCGTGAGGTGGGAGAGGATTTATTAATCATAAATCATAGCCAAACCGAAAACAAGCAAAAAGGATGTGTGCCGATTGCATGCAGAAGTTAAGGCAAAAACTTAGCAAGAAGCAAGAACCAGGAATATCCAAACGTAACAGTTGCATGGAGCAAACAAAGAAGCCAGGACGAGTGACCGGCAAAGGCAGACTTATATAGTGTCTCTGATTGGAAACAGGTGAGTGTCCCGGACAACAGAGGCAGGTGAAAATCATAAGTAACCATGGTGACTAAACTCAGGAGGTGCACAAACAGGAACTAAAGGAGTCCAAAACAAACAGAAAACACAAAACATGATCCGGACCACGGATCATGACAGATATGGGCATCTACATCAACAATATGATTTGCCTGAGTAGCTGTACAGGACAAAATACAAAAAAATAAATAAAAAAATTACCTCAACCCATAAGGGGCGCCGTTAATGACATTTAAAGAAAAAAAAAAAAGAGTCATTTAAAGTTATAGGTGTCCTATTTTTTTCACGACTGTCACAATCGCAGCCCCAAACATTGCTGAGGTGTAAAAATGAAATGTTAACAATCCACAAAGGGTCCTCCTACCGCGTGGAGGACTTTATCCGAGATACCAGGTCACCTTTTCTCCCTGGTATCAATAAATCCCGGGACAAAACGGCATATCTTAAGCACCTTATACTGGCGACTTTCCGCACATTCCCCTTTGGCACGATAACATTCTGCCCCGCACAATGGTCTAATCTTCATGGCACAGGTAGCAAAACCGGGATTGTGCACTCTTGCATTAGAGCGCCCTATGCATTCCCTTTGTGCTTTTTTATTTTATTTTACAGCAAATGATTTAAAGAGGATTCCAACAACTTGGGAGATAAACAAATCAGGCTAAATAAGTTGGAAGGAGTTGGGCAAAAACTGCTCGAGATAAGGACGTGCGATTGAGACATTTCTTTACACAATGAACCTTTAAGCTTCATTTTTCAACACACGCTTTGTTGGCTCGTTTTACATTTTGTACTCCATCAGATTGTGGCTACGTAAACCAAGGCATTGTCTGTAGATTATATATTCAGGTCACTCCTCGCCTCGGAAAATTAATTTTTTAATCCGGGCAGATGTTTGTTTTCAGGCAACAACAACAACAAAAAAAACTTTCTCAAGTTGCATCCCCAGATGAACACTGAAAGCATTCCTAAGTAGCTGACTTGCTCTGGTACAAAATACCTCAAAGCACGGGAGAGATAATACGTGTGGATTGAAACGCAATCTGCCCGAGATAAGCGCGGTGCCACCGACAAGACCTGACTTCCTCGCCTTATCGTCGACATGCTTGGTACCAGGAAGTCTTTGGAGATTGTACAAAAAACGGCAACATCTTGGAATTGTAAGAAGTATGCGAGCACCCGCGCTGCCGCGGCGTCTTTTAATGTATGCTAAGCTATTGTCGTAATTTCATTTGGCAAGAGATTATTACGAACAATAACCTTAAAGCGAGACAATAAGGAAGTGGGAACTGGCATTTGAGTAATCTTTAAACCCGTTTCCGCTCCTGATGGATTTACTGACACTCCCGGTGTGAAGGCAGCCCCCCCCCCCCCCCCCCAACCTCACAGCACTTCTAAAATATGTAACATTAGTGAGTACATCCTGAAGACATGCAGCACATCTTTCAGGTCCGTGTTTACGTTTGATTACGGTTTTTAATTTAAATATAGTTGCTGTGAAGGAGGGTAATGTGTTACGTGGTGGTATGAATAGAATATAATAGAAAGTACTTTATTGATCCCTGGGGGAAGTTCAGCACCACAGTTCGCTCACAATAAACAATAAGGTACTTTTTACATGTGAATAATATAAATACAGTCTATTTTACAGAATTATTCACATGTTTGCTATCAATATAGGCGTGATAAGTATAGGCATCTGCTGCACGCCAGATAACCATAGATTAATTTTTTTACAGCACTTAAGAATATTTCAGCAGCATTGAACATATTTGTACAATTGAACCCTAAATTATTCTTACACTGGCCCTTTTATTTTAACGTCAAAGGAATTTCTATCTGGTGTAGTGACTGGAAACACAAAACCAAGGCCAGATTGATGGCAAAATGTGCAATAAATAATATTTGATATATAATAAAAGGGTTACCTAGGGACTTTAATCATTTGATACATTTTGTAAAAATAATAAATACAAATATAAATATATATTTTTTCTGTTTATTTAATCGATGTATTTGTAGATATTACTTAGTTTTTTTTTGTTGTTGTTTCTTTCTTTTTTTTGGGGGGGGGGGGATGGTATGGGTGGGATATAAACAAAAATATTTTGACATTTAGGGCAGACAATAGATATGTGATTTATGTGAATATGATGTAATGGATAGGAATGTCTGATGCTGGATGTCAATAACAATAAAATGAAAAAACAAAAACAAATATAAATATATATCAATGCAAAACATTTTAACAATTGAGCCATGCGATGAGGTGGCGACCTGTCCAGGGTGTACCCCGCCTTCTGCCCGAATGCAGCTGAGATAGGCTCCAGCACCCCCCGCGACCCCGAGAGGGACAAGCGGCAGAAAATGGATCGATGGATGGGTTTTGACAATTGAAAAAATGCAAAGTGGATCCAATTTTTGCCATTTGGTGTTGAAAATATATGTAAAAAATACAACTAAATAAAGTATTTAAAAAAATTAGACGATCAATTGTGCAAACATTGAAAAAAAATATTTATAACCAGTTAAGAATATTACCTTTTTTTTAATTTAAGAAATGCAAACAATACAAAACACAGCTAATACAAATGTTGCCATTATTATCGAGACGTAGAAGTCAAACATTTTATTGAAAATATATTATTTACAAAGTATAAAAACAAATAAGACCTTTTTTATTCATTAGAAAATGCACTATGTAAATGTTATGAAAATAGTCAAAATCGTGAAGAATATGAATATTTTGTCGATTTCAAAAATAAAAACAATATGGTAGAGTAAAAATCTAAACATTTTAAACACAGTTAAAAGTTATTTATTACTGAGACATAAACAACTTAAAAACTCAAACATTTAAATATAACATATTATGTAAATATGACAACAAATAATATATATTTATATATATATATATATATATATATATGTATATATATATATATATATATATATATATATAAATGCACTTTTTTGTAAATGTTTTAATGTGAACAAAATGCACTCTGTAATAAATGTGTATATATTTATATATATATATATATATATATATATATATATATATATATATATATATATATATATATATATATATATATATATATATATATATATATATATTGCAAGAATTACATATAATAAACAGATTCCATTTGCATTTATGTAATGCTTTTCATTTTTGACTCAATGTGTGTCTGACTGAATGAGATTGCATACTTTCTAATTTAAAATTCTGACTCAAATTTGGCCATGCCCATTATGAATGGAGCAAAACAGTGTTTAATTATGAATTAATCTACTAAGAATTATGCTAATTTTGTGGAATCGATTGAAACAATTGACTGCAAAATGTGTGCACTACTTGACTATAACCAGCAGGGGTGCTGTCGATTCCACTAGTTAACTGACAAAATGACGCCAGCTGCAAAATTATTATTCCGGTCAATACAAACCGCCATGGAAACAGGAGTTCACAACATTCACACGAATAATCCACATATAGGTTGCATCATCATGTTGAATGCTTCTCACTATGAGCATCAGCATCCCTCCAGTCCACAGTGTGGCGCTCTACTCTCCTCCATGTGCGCCTGCACCCCCTCCCTCCCCTTTTCCCTCACTCCCACCATCAAATATAAACGAGTGTGTGTGTGAAGCAGAAGTGTGTTTAATTAATCTCACTCGCAGTGCCGCATGCTTCTGAATCTGCTCCATCACAGACGCCACTTTGAGATCTATCTAGAATCCCTTTAAAGACTACCTTGTGTTTTTTTTTTTGTTTGTTTTTTTTATATCGTTTTACTGATGGACTACTTGAAAATGTGTTTTCACCTTAAAGAAAGCCAAGATCAATAGACTCCATACACACACACACACCCACACACGGGAAATCATCCTCTAATGTATAATGGATATCATTCCTTATTTAACACTTTGTTCAGGTTCCATGTGAGGCACAAAGGGAAATTTTTTGTGTTAAAACTGGAAAAAAAAGATCATCAAGCAGCAGAGAAAAGAGTCAAAA
>NC_084732.1:22572201-22574701 GCF_033978785.1 Entelurus aequoreus
TGCTGTTTCTGCTGCCGTTTGTTTGTGGTGTGGGCGCCCGTGGCTGCTGGGTCTGGTGCAGGGGGGTGGCTGATGTTGTGACTGGTGGCAGCGCGCGCGCGTGGTGGTTGTTGGGGCTGACAAACTGTGTATATGTATGCGTATGTGTGTGTGTGTGTATGTATGTATGTATGTATGAGTGTATGTGTGTGTGTGTGTGTGTGTGTGTGTGTGTGTGTGTGTGTGTGTGTGTGTGTGTGTGTGTGTGTGTGTGTGTGTGTGTGTGTGTGTGTGTGTGTGGGTGTCTTACACAGGGTGTGTGTGACGCGTCTAGTGCGGTAGAAGTAGAGAGATGTCTGTAGATGGTGCATGTTGCATGTTGTATGTTGCTTTGTGCTTGCTACTCTCTGCTTACAGCTACCGCCGCCAGCTATCCCCCCTCGGGGCGAGAAAAGAGGAGCCGAGTGCGTAAGTCTCCTCCTGTTGGTATAAAGCCTCTCCACCACCAATACTCCTTCAGTGCCTCCTCGTGGCCACACACGGATAAGGGTCTTTGCAGACCCCGAACTAAACTGAAGGGGATCTCGGAGCAGCAGTGGGCCCCAGAGACGTGGCGTATAGGCCCACAATTGTGTGGAACACGCCCTGACGCCCGTCAACCCTGCCCCAACTATGGGTAAATAGCCCCATTGCCTTGTGGGTCAGCTTATTTAGGCAAAGGCTAAGGGAGCACACCCTGACAGAAAAGCAATGTGCTGGCGGTGCGCAATAGGCGGGCCTTGAAAGATTAAGGACCCGGCAACCTCCTGCAGTCATGATGGGGGGCTGGTCGTCATGGGCTCACCTACGCCACCGGGTTTACCTCATTGTGGTGAAGATAGTGCTACTGGAGAAAGCGCACCTCCTTTGGCACTTAAATATCTCCTTGCGCAGGTACCCACTTCTGACCATGGTGAACAATACCTGGACTAACATCTGGTTGAAGTCTGACGGCGATGGGGTTTCTGGCAACGGGAGCAGGTTTGAATGGACTGGAAGCTCTTAGCTAGAACCCTGCATGGCAGCAGCACAGGCTATAGGTCGCTAACCGCTCGGTTGAGTGGAAGCTGTTTTCGGCAGACCCCTGTGTGTTTGAGCAGCCTTATTTAGGGACGGCACTGCTCACCTCAATTGAGGACGGGCCTAGAAAAGGTGGCCTAAAAATTGCCCACTCAATCTCGCCTGGATAGGATACTGCACCTATCGGGCCATTCCATACCTGCGGTCGAAATAAAAATAAAAAATCATGCAACTTGAAACTGGCAACATGGAATGTAAGGACTCTCCTGGACTCGTACGGCAGATCTGACAGACCTCACAGAAGAACTGCCTTGGTTGCTGCAGAGCTAAATCGCTACAACATTGACATTGCAGCCCTGAGTGAGACCAGGATCCTGGATGAAGGCTCTCTAACTGAGGAAGGTATGGGCTACACATTCTTCTGGAAAGGCTACCCCTCAGGAGGACAACATCTGCATGGTGTAGGACTGGCCATCAAAAACACACTGCTGCCAAGACTCACTGAAACACCTGTCGGCATTAGTGAAAGACTAATGACTAATGACATCTGGTTGAAGTCTGAGGGCGATGGGGTTTCTGGCAACGGGAGCAGGTTTGAATGGACTGGAAGCTCTTAGCTAGAACACTGCATGGCAGCAGCACAGGGTATAGGTCGCTAATAGCTCGGTTGAGTGGAAGCTGTTTTCGGCAGACCTCTGTGTGTTTGAGCAGCCTTATTTAGGGACGGCACTGCTCACCTCAATTGAGGACGGGCCCAGAAAAGGTGGCCTAAAAATTGCCCACTCAATCTCGCCTGGATAGGATACCGCACCTATCGGGCCATTCCATACCTGCGGTTGAAATTAAAAAAAAAAATCATGCAACTTGAAACTGGCAACATGGAATGTAAGGACTCTCCTGGACTCGTACGGCAAATCTGACAGACCTCACAGAAGAACTGCCTTGGTTGCTGCAGAGCTGAATCGCTACAACATTGACATTGCAGCCCTGAGTGAGACCAGGATCCTGGATGAAGGCTCTCTAACTGAGGAAGGTATGGGCTACATATTCTTCTGGAAAGGCTACCCCTCAGGAGGACAACATCTGCATGGTGTAGGACTGGCCATCAAAAACACACTGCTGCCAAGACTCACTGAAACACCTGTCGGCATTAGTGAAAGACTAATGACCCTCCGTATCCCCCTGGTCAGGAATCGCTACGCCACACTTCTCAGTGCTTATGCCATCTGAGAATGAGGTCAAGGATTTCTTCTACCAGTCACTTGATGAGGCTCTCTGCCGGATCCCCAAGAATGACAAGATTTTCTTGCTTGGGGATTTTAGTGCCCGAGTGGGACAGAACAGCAGGATATGGAGTGGAGTACTTGGCAGACATGGGGTTGGTCAGATTAACTCAAATGGGATGAGACTGCTTACTCTCTGCTCAGAGCATAACCTGACCATAACCAACACCATCTTCCAG